>NW_026731611.1:585000-849050 GCF_028476545.2 Physella acuta | reverse complement strand
ATCCATCCATCCATCCATCCATCCATCCATCCATCCATCCATCCATCCATCCATCCATCCATCCATCCATCCATCCATCCATCCATCCATCCATCCATCCATCCATCCATCCATCCATCCATCCATCCATCCATCCATCCATCCATCCATCCATCCATCCATCCATCCATCCATCCATCCATCCATCCATCCATCCATCCATCCATCCATCCATCCATCCATCCATCCATCCATCCATCCATCCATCCATCCATCCATCCATCCATCCATCCATCCATCCATCCATCCATCCATCCATCCATCCATCCATCCATCCATCCATCCATCCATCCATCCATCCATCCATCCATCCATCCATCCATCCATCCATCCATCCATCCATCCATCGATCGATCCATCCATCCATCGATCGATCCATCCATCGATCGATCGATCCATCCATCGATCGATCGATCCATCCATCGATCGATCGATCCATCCATCGATCGATCGATCGATCGATCCATCGATCCATCGATCCATCGATCCATCGATCCATCGATCCATCGATCCATCGATCCATCGATCCATCGATCCATCGATCCATCGATCCATCGATCCATCGATCCATCGATCCATCGATCCATCGATCCATCGATCCATCGATCCATCGATCCATCGATCCATCGATCCATCCATCCATCGATCCATCGATCCATCCATCCATCGATCCATCCATCCATCCATCCATCGATCCATCCATCCATCCATCCATCGATCCATCCATCCATCCATCCATCGATCCATCCATCCATCCATCCATCGATCCATCCATCCATCCATCCATCGATCCATCCATCCATCCATCCATCGATCCATCCATCCATCCATCCATCGATCCATCGATCCATCCATCCATCGATCCATCGATCCATCGATCCATCGATCCATCCATCCATCGATCCATCGATCCATCCATCCATCGATCCATCCATCCATCGATCCATCCATCCATCCATCCATCCATCCATCGATCCATCCATCCATCGATCCATCGATCCATCGATCCATCGATCCATCGATCCATCCATCCATCCATCCATCCATCCATCGATCCATCCATCCATCCATCCATCGATCCATCCATCCATCCATCCATCCATCCATCCATCGATCCATCCATCCATCCATCCATCGATCCATCCATCCATCGATCCATCCATCCATCCATCCATCCATCCATCCATCCATCGATCCATCCATCCATCGATCCATCCATCCATCGATCCATCCATCCATCCATCCATCGATCCATCCATCCATCGATCCATCGATCCATCCATCCATCGATCCATCCATCCATCGATCCATCCATCCATCGATCCATCCATCCATCGATCCATCCATCCATCGATCCATCCATCCATCGATCCATCCATCCATCGATCCATCCATCCATCGATCCATCCATCCATCGATCCATCCATCCATCGATCCATCCATCCATCGATCCATCCATCCATCGATCCATCCATCCATCGATCCATCCATCCATCGATCCATCCATCCATCGATCCATCCATCCATCGATCCATCCATCCATCGATCCATCCATCCATCGATCCATCCATCCATCGATCCATCCATCGATCCATCCATCCATCGATCCATCCATCCATCGATCCATCCATCCATCCATCCATCCATCCATCGATCCATCCATCCATCCATCCATCCATCCATCCATCCATCCATCCATCCATCCATCCATCCATCCATCCATCCATCCATCCATCCATCCATCCATCCATCCATCCATCCATCCATCCATCCATCCATCCATCCATCCATCCATCCATCCATCCATCCATCCATCCATCCATCCATCCATCCATCCATCCATCCATCCATCCATCCATCCATCCATCCATCCATCCATCCATCCATCCATCCATCCATCCATCCATCCATCCATCCATCCATCCATCCATCCATCCATCCATCCATCCATCCATCCATCCATCCATCCATCCATCCATCCATCCATCCATCCATCCATCCATCCATCCATCCATCCATCCATCCATCCATCCATCCATCCATCCATCCATCCATCCATCCATCCATCCATCCATCCATCCATCCATCCATCCATCCATCCATCCATCCATCCATCCATCCATCCATCCATCCATCCATCCATCCATCCATCCATCCATCCATCCATCCATCCATCCATCCATCCATCCATCCATCCATCCATCCATCCATCCATCCATCCATCCATCCATCCATCCATCCATCCATCCATCCATCCATCCATCCATCCATCCATCCATCCATCCATCCATCCATCCATCCATCCATCCATCCATCCATCCATCCATCCATCCATCCATCCATCCATCCATCCATCCATCCATCCATCCATCCATCCATCCATCCATCCATCCATCCATCCATCCATCCATCCATCCATCCATCCATCCATCCATCCATCCATCCATCCATCCATCCATCCATCCATCCATCCATCCATCCATCCATCCATCCATCCATCCATCCATCCATCCATCCATCCATCCATCCATCCATCCATCCATCCATCCATCCATCCATCCATCCATCCATCCATCCATCCATCCATCCATCCATCCATCCATCCATCCATCCATCCATCCATCCATCCATCCATCCATCCATCCATCCATCCATCCATCCATCCATCCATCCATCCATCCATCCATCCATCCATCCATCCATCCATCCATCCATCCATCCATCCATCCATCCATCCATCCATCTATCTATCTATCTATCTATCTATCTATCTATCTATCTATCTATCTATCTATCTATCTATATAAAAAGCAATGTATGTGTGTCTCTGTGTGTGTCCTTTATGCATTACTACACCTCTCATCACATCGCCGTGAAACTTTGGGAAGCTGTTGAAAATATTCCTGGGGAGGTTTCAGCGGAAAAAAAAATTTCAAATTCGCAGGGGTGGCGCCCCGGCAGGGCGCGATTTGTTTTTCTCTATATACCGTATATAAAAATAATAAAAGTGAATTGCAGTGACACTGTTCACACGATCGCCATGAAACTTTAGGAAGTTGTTGAAAATATTTTTGGGGAGGTTTCTGCGGAAAAAAATATTTCAAATTCGCAGGGGTGGCGCCCCGATAGGGCGCGATTTGTTTTTTTCTATTTACGGTATATAAAACTAAAAGTCGATTTTGGTTTGGCATCGTTCATCCAATAGCCATGAGACTTTGAGGAGTTCATTATACCACTCTAGGGAAGGGTTCTGTAAAAAATCATTTTTAATTTCGCAAGGGCGGCGCCACGGGAGGGTCCGATTTTTCTCTATTTACGGTATATAAAAATAATAAAAGTGAATTGCAGTGACACCGTTTATCCGATAGGCATGAAACTTTGGGGATTTCATTATAAAACTCTAGGGAAGGGTTCTGCAAAAAATCATTTTTAATTTCGCAAGGGTGGCGCCACGGAAGGTTGCGATTTTTCTCTATATACGGTATATAAAAATAAAAGTCGATTTTGGTGTGACACCGTTATCCGATAGCCATGAGACTTTGGGGGAATTGATTAGAACGATTCAGGGAAGGGTTCTGTAAAAAAAAATCCTTTTTACTTTCTCGTATATACGAAGTATAGAGAAAGTATTGTAATCGTGCAAAAAAAAATCGAGATTTTTACAAATCTCGACGTTTTACACCTCACTGATACGGAAAAACATAATTTTGCAATCTTGTCCGTATGTCTGTGTGTGTGTGTGTGTGTCTGTGTGTCTGTGTGTCCGTGTGTAAACACGATTACTTGAGTACCGTTACAGCTAGGTTGATGAAATTTCATATATAAGTATTTTATCAAAATCGTAGATCCGTATCAACTTTTGAGCGATTTTCGATAACCGGAAGTGGTACTTTTCCTACTTTGAATTTTTCAAAAGCCTATAACTTGAGTACTATTTCAAATAGATACATGAAATTTCACATGTAAGTAAAAAATCTAATTCTCTACCTTCTGTTAAATTTTGAGTAATTTCCGTTGACCGGAAGTAGTAATTTACGCTACTTTTGATTTCTCAAAAAACTAATGTAAATTTTAGAAGTACTAATAATATTGCGCACTATTATGCGCTTTTTTATTTGGCGTTCACTTGGTGTGCAATTAATTTGTCTACGAGATTTTATTCTATTTTTAAAACTTTAAGTATTTAAAATGGATTAAAAATCATGTCTATAGCCCGAGTTCCCATCCCCTGTTATTTTATATAAGAATATTCGAGAAAGTTTATGGGAGATCACTCCCGGTTTATTTTATTTCGCAAGGGCGTCGCCACGGGAGGCTGCGATTTTTCTCCATATGCGGTTTATAAAATTTCGGTTTCACACCGTTCATCCGTGTACCATGAAACTTTGGGGAGATGATTAGATCACTCAATAGTAGGGTTCTGCAAAAAAAAATATCGTTTAATATTGCAAGGGCGGCGACCCCGGGGGGGCGATTTTTTTTTCTCTATACACGGTAAAAAAAAAATAAAACTCGGATGCGGTTCATCCGAGTGCCATGAAACTTTAGGGAGTAGATGAGAATACTCCCGAGAATATTTCTGCGAAAAAGAAAACTAAAGTTTCTTATGGGCGGCGCCATATAGGGTACAACTTTCGTCAATACACGGTTTGGCGCCCAGAGTTTTTGAGCGACTATGTTGGCACTTGGCATCCGTTAATCGAGCGTCCTGCATAGCGAGTAAGGGGTACTACTATATTCAGCGGTAAAACTACAACAGGCTGCTAAAAATAACTTTGTAACGCGTGGAAATCCTTCTGTACAGTTTCGTCACCTTGCGGAAGATGAAAACATAACTTTTTGAATATGAGGAGCCTACTGTAGAGTTTCGTCACTTTGCGAATGATGCAATAAGCATCTATTATTAGACGATCCAGTCAGAAATTGAGATCGAGCATCTAATAATAGACCATTAGTAACGCTAGCATATTACATCAGTCACACTGATATTTAAAACAAATAATTTTTTACATGTTAAAGAAAAAAATCCTGTTTATTTGTGTCACTTTAGCGAATGACGAAATCTGCATCATTATTAACAGGATGCTATTTGGCCGATGGCGCCTTTTAGTTTTAAGGAGCCAGGTGTCGTACGCCGCGCCTATGCGGTAGTGTAATCGGGGGGTGGGGGCCCTGAGAGCGCACCTCTACGTCTCTGACACAGGGGCTGTCACCGAAGTGTGTTCTACCATATTATTTCGGTGAGTGATTAATGTACACTCAAGGTTTTCATGCGGTAGTGTAGGTAAACCCGTGTCCTGATATTATGATCCAAGCGCAAGCATTGTTTACATTTAAATAACTCATTTTTAGAAAAGAAAGTCACGCGTCTAAGAACATATAATTATAATTGATAACGCGTTGGTGAAATCCTAATATATTTCGTCAAACTTTCTTCTATCCCCGCGGCAACGCGCGGGGACGGGTACGCTAGTTTATATATATATATATATATATATATATATATATATATATATATATATATATATATATATATATATATATATATCATATAAGGAGAATTTCACTCGCGGTCATATTTTAGCCCTGGTCGCGGGCTTCGAGTCTGACCAACAGTTTTTCCATACGGCCTAGTCATCTATAGAATTGTATGCAAAACATTAGCATGATGTACAGAGGTTAAGTAACCTAAAAATTGTGTTGAAAATTCCGTTTTCCCCATAAAATACAAAGATTATATAGGGAAATACAACTGGTCAGTTTTGACCCCTTCACGAAGTTTTCCCAGATATGTCGAGTTTTTTGTGACATCTCTAGGCGTTCTCCTACCACCTCACTAATTTCAAGGGGGGTCGTAGGAGGAAAAAATGTTTCGTAATAGAGCTCATATAAAGAGAATTTCACTGGCGGTCACTGTTTAGCCCTCGTCAAGGGCTTTGAGTGAAACCGACAGCTTTCCCTAAAGGTCAAGCCATTTACCTAAGAGCATGCAAAAAATTAGCCAGATGTAAAGACGGTAAGTGCCATAAAATCCGTTTTGCAATCACCCTCTGTTTTTCCCATAAAATACAAAGTTTATATAGGGAAATACGACTGGTCAGTTTTGACCCATTTAACGAATTTTCCCGGACATGGCGAGTTTTTTGTGACACCCCAAGGCGTTCTCCTACCACCTCACAAAATTTCAAGGGGGTTCGTTGGAGGAAAAAAAATTTCGTAATATAGCCCATATAAGGCACCGGTCAGTCGAGGTCAGTTTTGACCCCCTCTCCGTAGACTTTTCGGCCAACCGTCGCCGGCCCTCGTGTTCTATCGCCCCAAGGCACCATCGTGCCAAATTTGACGCGCCTGGGGTGCCGGGAAGTGCCCTATTGGGCACTTGACCACTTTGCTTTATATATATAGATAATCTAACATCCCCTATCACTCCAACATCATTACTCTGCTAATCCAAATAAAAAAACAAAAGTGTTTGCTAAATTACTATTATATTACTAGTTTTTATCTGTTTGACTTTTTCTAGCCTTAATAAAAGCGGAAGTGAGTTTGTACACAAATATTCAGTTTTGGCTGAAAGATATGCTTCCTGGCAACAAAAATTTGGAACCATTTGGAACTAGCTTTTCATGCCTATCATGTAAGGTTAGTTTTGTATGCCAATAATTGACAGTTCGACAAAAACTGCTATTTTACTTTCACGAATAATAGTTTATTTATTTTTTTAAAAACAATTTTAGATAACTTTTTCGTCTCTTCTCCATTAACATCTGCTGACGGGATCAGCAGACATCTCCAATCATTTAATATGTTTAACTTCAAACTTACCGCCATTTTTTTTACATCAAACGAATGGAGTGTTGCAGAACAGACTACCATCTGAAGACGTTTTCCATCATTGGTGACTTTTGGAATTTGCTGATGTAAGCGATTGATCAAATCACCATATCCAGCTGACAACAGCCCGTCCTGAAGTAAAAAGAAAATAGAACTGACATGGACTGTTTGTGATAATAGAAATGTTGGGATAAAGGGTATGGGTGAAATCTTAGATTGTAACTGTTATAATAAGCTTATTCATCTTATACCCCGAAAAAACACATTAAAACGTGTACACATGGCACAATGTCAATAATATTTGACATTATTTACCACTTTTTAGTCAGGCTGAACCCTGGCTGAATAAAGAAAATCGAATTGTTTAAGTGATTTACAACGAATAACACACTGATAAGATGATTGCTGTGGCAAGTAATTTGCACGCCAGTTCTATTCCTGAAGGTAATCAAAGATGTCAGGCTCGTTACGGGAAAAACCGCAATAATAAAGGTATGCATTACACGCTGCACGAAAGACGGGTTTTCAATTACAGTTCTTCCATAACAGGCAGTGTCGACTGAGTGCCAATATCGCAAACACGTCAAACTTCCTCATTATTCTTGTCAGAGAAAACAGCCCAGAGGGAAAATTTCAACCAACATCAAGTTATGGACGCAATTTAAAACGTCAGTGTTGAAATATGTGTTTAAATAAAGTAGATGGAAAGCCACTGCGTTAAAGTATTAGTTTTTCAATAGAGGGGGCTAACGAAAGGAAAATTAAAACAGAAGCATTTTAAACTTTCGCTATGATTCAGAATCTAGGACAATATTTTCATCAGAGCAGTTGGCCAGATCGTATTGTAAATTATCAGCCACTCTAAATCTTTGGTTTAAGTACTCCGGGCAGCGTAGTTACCACATCCAAAAAAAGATGTCCTAGGCATTTCCCATCCATTTGTTTTTACAATAACTGTGGATATCATAGCTTTACATTGATCGTTTAATTTATACAATTATATGAGGTAGAGAAACAACATTTTACACTGTTCGTAATGCTCCTCTTATATATAGTGTTTGGTATAAAACCTACAGAAATGTATTGATTGCTTTCTGTCTATTCAGACCAAGTTCACGTGATAATGGCATCTACAAAAAAAAATTTTTTAAAAGACTCGATAGCGGCTATTCAGAATGAGATTGATGAAGATAAAAGAAAAAGAAAATGGTTTCGATATAAAATGCGAAACTAAACGATCACTTCTAAGTTTAACACAAAACCATCCGAATTACAAAGTGCGCAAGTGGTTAATTTATAATTGTATCTTCTTGATACACACTTTGTATAAGATGACTCCTTTGACTACCGTCATATCATGACATAGGTGCAATATTACTATCGAAATTTCACCCATTTTAACGAAATGGATTTGTTGTAAACTTGAAACGTATGTCTAGCTCTTGTAAACTTCACTTAGCTGAATAATAATGATTGTTAAAGTTCTGAACGATAACAAGAACATATGTCATTTTCATGTTCAATAATTGCGGGAAAAATAAGTCGCCAAAAGGATGAACATAATATGAGAATTTCTGTTTAACTGCATTAACTCTGTAACTCAAGTAGTCTTGCAACTTTTCAAGTAAATACCCTCATGTTTCAAGTAGTCTTGACAAATTTTTACATTTTCTTTATAACATAGTTAACGCGACTAAAGAATAACTAAAATACACAATTTCATTCAAAATTGTAAGTGCATTAATATCGATCGGTGTCGCATCAAAACATTTTTTGATAAAATGGCAATAACCTAAAATTTGAACGCTGGTAAATATTAGTGGGGAGCTATTTGAGAAATTTCTGTAGACAGATTTATAGATTTTTTTCCCGATGGTACCGAGACACGCGACATTAAGTGCTTAACGCTTCAAGTAATAGCAGCTTTGCGAAACTCAATTTTAAAAAGTAAAAAGTAACACAAACTGGCAGAAGATCGTTTTAAGGGTATTGACATGGCGTTATGCTTCTTGTCTGTTGTTAAAATTACGATATAAAATAATAACGAACTATAAAGAGCATAAGATTTTTTTTTTTGGTTACTTTAAATATTTCATACTAAATAATTATTTAAGATAGCTAATTAATATAATTTAAGTTTGCAATACCAAAGAATCGGGCAGCATCAAATGGTGTAAACTTCAACACAAATATGGCATAACTTCAAAATACACATCAAGTTCACCATATGCGTGTTCCGTCTTACTAATGAGGCTTTATTGATGCTACTAGCAAGAGGGGTTATTTAGTTATAAATTAGCCTCGGGTGTGCTGAACGGGCGGATGTAATTGACATTTTGTTAACGGGAAAACTCTCCTCCACAAACCTATAAATAGAGACGAAATTTGAATGCGAGCATCTTCTACCAGTGGGTCAGCAATGTATGCCGATGTCTGTCCTTTTCAAGCACGGCCAATAGAAAATGTGATCACGGGATAAATAGGAGAAATTAACGACTTGAGGAATAATTGCCTGGTGAGGGGTGGAACTTGTGGGCACAAATGATCGCAAATGGAAGCAACTAGAGTATGTCAAATATCAGAAGAGGTGGAACTGGTTTTACGTCAGACCATATAAAGTGAGTATGTTTGGTGGTAGAGAAATAAAACCCGAAATGTGAAGAAATGGTTCCCCCGTTATCTATTTTCAGTTTTTTCCTCTTTTCCTAACAAGCGTGCTAACTAAAGTAACATTATGACGTCATTAGATGCTTTACTTGATCGCTATTACTTTGTTTTTTGTAAGCGTCCCTTACTTTCAGATGACGAGTTTTTTCAAAACTACGGTAGTGGTTAAAACCTGTGGGAAAAGAGTTGAATTACTTCTAATACTCTGTTGTGATCGTATTAATTTCTTTCCATTTAAAGCGGTAATCAAAGTGTGTTTTTACTTGAGCTTTTAAAGTAAGCCTAATTATAAGAATTCGCTACAAGCTATAATCGTCATGCAAGGGGTTATTTTGTTAGCTTGTGGCTAAGGTTAGATCTGATGTTAATACTGCAGGAAATAAAGCGGGAGTCATTACCCTTAAACTTCTCGTATATCCCATATAATAATTGCCTTGTTTCGTCTATCGGATCCGTAATCGTGTAAGTAAATAAGTAATTTGAATTATTTTAAATAGATCTTATTTAAGAACGCTATAGTCTCCCAGATAAAAATAGGTTTTTAAATGTTATTGTATTTTTTAATACTTTTTTAAAATAAATAGATTATTTGTTTACTAAGCTATATTTTTAAAATCCTAAAAGTGTTATATATGTAACGATAATATATATACTACACTAGCGGCCTGTCCCCGCGCGTTCCCTCGGTTTCAGAAGAAAGTCTGACGTAATATTTTAAGAGGGTTTCATCAATGCGTTACCAATCCTATATTCTTACACGTGTGAATTTGTTTTCTAAAACTGAGTTATTTAATTGAGAGGTAGAACACACTTCGGCAACCACCCAGGTGTCAGGGAGATCTCGGGAGATCGTACGGCACCCTGGCTCGATTTAATCATCGAATATAGTGTGCCACCGTGTCAATATTGTAGGGTACTTTTTACAAACAACGTAGGCGGCATAGTGCTCACAGGGGAGCCCGGGGCGCTCTGGGCCACGCAATCGCCGGGCGCCAGCGGCTGCGCCTGTTGCAGTTTTACCCCTTACCCACTATGGAGGACGCCCAATTAACGGATACCAAATGCTAACATGGTGTATTGACAAAAATCGCACCCTCCCAGGCGCCGCCCATAAGAAATTTTACTTCTTTTTCGCAAAAGCCTTCTCTGGAGTATTCTGATCATGGCACGCGGATGAACGGTATTTTTATATACCGTATATAGAGAAACATCTTGCACCCCACACTAAGCTTTGGACCTCTCCGACGATGTTTAGGCACTGCTAACCTAAAGTATACCAGATAGATGGTCTCGTGGATGATTTCAGTAATTTCTGTTAAAGCTGGGCCTCGCGTCTAATGACATGTTGCTAATAGATCATAATAGCTCTTAAGAGTATTTTCAAGCAAAATGTGTTTGAGCTACTACGCTTATTTATTCAACCTTGGATGTGGGATGACTCGAAATTATTGTTTATTTAAGTTGAGGAAGTAAAACAAGTTAGCAATTATTAGTCTGATCTGATTAGAGTTGAAAAAGAAATCGTTTGTTGAAGCAAGTTTGTAAAAAGAAAGTATAGAAGCTGCGTAAGTTAGTCCAAAGTTCTAGACGATAGGAATCTCTAAGAATAGAGTAATTTCTGGTAATACCCTCCCAATCCCCAAAACCCTAATTGGAAGTGAGTATCGGTTACAAAAAGAACGCCAGCATTAAAGGAAAATTCGCTTAAACCTTCTGTAGGGTGGCCTACGGGAAGGGTGTCAAGATAATGGGCTAACCAAGGTATACTCGAGTTTCTTAACACGGTCCTTTTTAAGAGGAAAAAATTAGAGTGGTCCTGTTGTTGGCCTTATTCTGTAAACTCATTATTTTGATTCAGCTGTGTTTTGTAAGAAGGTAGAAGGTAAGGGTCTTTGATCCAAAAAAGGAACATATTTTGGTAAAGAAATAATTATGATATTTAAGGTGGATTATATTCCGTAATGTTTCATAATTTGTTTGCATTAATTGACAAGAAAGTTGTTCCGAGCACAGTGTAATGCATGAAACTAATTCAGATTGTCAATGGTTCTGTGTGCAGCCCAAGGGCTACAACTTACATTACATAGACTTGTTTAAGTTCACGTATCGTTGCTCCACTAACCAACAAGCAACTGAGTCATCATTCATAGATGTTTTCCTTGTGTGATTTAATGTATTATGGATTTTTATCATATATTTGATCAAACGTATGGGAAATCAAGAAAAAAATCTTTAGGGGCCAAATAGATTCTAGAATCAGAAATTAACCAAAATTTCAAAGCTGAATATTCATCATCATTTAACTAAGTACATAATCCCTGGTCAGATTTATAAAATCCTATATAATTTATAATATCTGACGTCTGACGTCTTTCCCTTTAATTAATCATTTTAGACGTTTTAGGATGAACCACTTTCTCCCAAATTGGAGATTACCGCTCATTCATTTTCTTTAACGCTATTTGTTGAGAAAAAAGCTGGCGACCCTTTATATATTGTATCTGAGCTTACAAGATAAACTGATTTCATTTAGACCAAGTGAAAAGAGTAATCGAGATAGATTTTGATAGCTCTATAAACTAGAGACCAATCTGGTTATTTTAAGTTTTGAATTAACTGTGGTAAAAGCTTTGTGGGATGGACTACTCGATTTTGTGTACTCTTCTATCATAGACAACATCGCGGGTGTAGACGAGGTTTAATCAGAAAACTTTAAGACCACTCAATACCTTTGAAACAAAACGTTAATTTATATCGAAGATGGAATGAAAAAGGGATGGTAAACAAAAAATAGTACGGCAAGCGGTAGGAACTATTCGTAAATAACTCTAGGTAAGACGGCGGTTTGAACTCTTATTTTATTCCTCGTCAGTTGGGGCATGACTACGAAGGCATATACATTTCAAATTACTCTCTTGTAAACCGATAATGATCAATATCACCTTTACAAAAAAAAAACCTTCGTAGATTGATTGAAGTTCTCCGGTTCAGTCCCTGAGTACACCTAGCTATAATGGGCAACTGTTAAGTTAGAAACAGCTGCTGATAGAAATGACCACACAATTACTTTCCCAGATAAGAGACCATCAGGTCCGAAGTGACCAACTGACTTTACCAATATCAAAGAGCACGACGTTATGATGTATACATGTTTATCCCTCTATAAAATCTAAAGCCATACCTCACTCATCATTAATCCGCCACTTCCCGATGACCCATAACCTTGACAATTGGTATGGGCATCTCTCTTCCCCCTTATCTCAAGACAGGGATTTCATAACCAGCTCTTTCAACACTACCCTCTTTCTATCCATATCGTCCTCTCCGTACACTCACGTAATATTTCTCAATTTCTTCTTCGCTTTATTTCTTTGAACACCTACAGTGCCTGGTCAAATTATGCTCCGCCAGAGTCTCGCTGGTTAGAGCTGGCCTCACTTACTATAACTACTTTTAATTTTGTTTACAGCGTAGCGATGTACGAAGTGCGGGAATTCTTCGAGGATGACATCTAATAAAACAGCCTACACATGAAGGGCACACTTCTTTACTCAGTGATCTATTAGCACATCATGGAAGTTTAAAATTGCTTTAAAATTGTGTTTATTATATAAATGTATAGGATGCATTTTTACGAGAAGAAACTAATCAGACTATAAAATCTGCCTTTTACGTGAAAATAAAACATGCATTTTTTTCATAGATCAGCTGTAATTTAAAAAACGCTTTATACTTATTTCAGACAATCAGACATAATTTTAAATTAAACTGCTTAAATGAAAAGCAGCAAAATATAAAGCCTTATAGAGCTTTTCATAGCATAAATTTCGTCAAACTGTATGAGAGCGCTAAATAGATTTTCATCAACCCTTCTTTTTAAATTATTCAACCTACATACAGTAAGTATTTCGATTAAATAGGATTCTGAATTATGGTTTAAGTTAAACATTGTCTGATGCTCCCCATGTGTGTAAATAAATGCACGGCCTTCAAACATAACAAATACTGACTTGTATAGAGAGAGAGTTTTATATCTACATGCTTTATATGCTATATATATATATATATATATATATATATATATATATATATAATATATATAATATATACATAGATATAGATATAGAAATATATTTATAAGCCTGTCTAGTATATGTATCAATAGACTTACACATTCATCCAAGACGAAGAAGCGAACTTGACTGAGGGCGAGCTTGGAAGTAGATATCAAGTCTTCCAGACGTCCAGGTGTAGCCACAACAATATCAACCTTAAGTTAAAGAAACGACAAATCACCATAATATCCAAAAACGAAAATATGCCATAACAACAGACGTATATTTTAGAGAATGTGTTGACGCCAATATTGAATCTTGTTATTATTTTGTCCTGTTGTTTTTGTTTGAGACGTGTTATTTTACGTCTAGCAGACATGGCCAACCAGATGGTTGTACATGAAGAAATATGTAATTGCTTTATTGTGTAATTAAATTCCATGGCTGCTGGGCGTGAAACACGGAGGCCGAAACACGATTTTTTATTGTGTTGTTTATATAATACAATTAGGTTAACATAAATTATCCCAGCTTCAATTCTAAATTGATTAAACCTCGCATTGATATTCCTTTCGCTGTCATTTTTGTATTTATTTGTTAATAAAGTTAGAATAATTTTGATGTCATCTATTTCTTACATTGTTGTTGATCCAAGATTTTAATAACATAAACTCCCTCCCAGCAAAACGAACGAATCCTCATGCGCTAGGCTTAAATACAGATTGTAAATACATATACACAGAATTATCAGATGATAGTTAAAATCGCGTCTCGTTGTCAAATTGTATTACCCAAATGCTGTAGGCTTACTATAAAAATAAAACTAGTTACTTTTGAGAAGTAGCAGAAGTTTTCTATCCACAAAAATTTCTAACTAAAATTTTAAGTACGCTTAGAATCGATATCTCAAGTCATTTCTTTTTATTTTCTTAACATTCGGTGCAACGGAGTGTAATAATAATATTCAAAAGTTAATTCACCAAAAAAATGTTCTGTTAGTTTGAAAGAGACTTATATTACTGCCCAAGATAGTATGCATAACTTATATACCGTTTCTGTATCGATAGACTTACACATTCGTCCAAGTATAAGATCTTATACTAAGATGTTGGTTATTATGTTGTCTGTTACATTTTCAGTGATTTTAGAGGAACGGAAGTAGATATGTACGCTGTTTCCGATTTCTCAAAAAATATCACTTCTACTGGACTGATTTATTTTAAACTATACAAGTGGGTAAAGGCTCAATGACAATGAAATGTGACCAGAGGCGTAGCGACCCTTCCCGGCGCCCGGGGACAAACTTTCGATTTGCACCCCACCCCTCGAACTTTTCATTTGCACCCCCCCCCCCCTCAAACTTTCGATTTAACTTTCAATTTGTCATTCCAACTCATTTTGGCGCCCCTCCCCCCTAAGGTCAGCGCCCGGGGACATATGTTCCCCCCCCCCCCCCGCCCCAGCCCCCGCCCCCGCCCCTCGCTACGCCTCTGAATGTGACAAAGAATGGGAATTAATTAGACGAGCCGACCCGCGGCGTATCATACGCCGCTATTTAGTTGTTTTATTTTCTACTTTTCAGTAATTCATAATTTGTGAATTCGACAGCAGTACCAACGCTGAAAATATTTGTTTTAAAACACAATCAGTAGCTCGTTAAGGAGGACGATAACCCCCCCCCCCCCCCCCCCCCCCCGTGAAAGTAAACTCCTCTTAGTTACCTCCCCTAAGTTTAATATCGTTTCAAACTAAATTATCTGCCCCTAATAGCCGTAACCAAACCCGGCGTGAACCACAGCTCCCCAGACAATGTAGGGGTGGGGGTGGTAGGGAGCGAGCTTACAGCTTGGTGTTTTCTATCGTCTCCAAGAAGAGATTTATATATATATATATATATATATATATATATATATATATATATAGATGTTTAGCTAACTTGTTTTAAAGTTAATCAATGATTCGTTTATAAAGTATTATTATTTCTCTCAATTATGCACGCATTGTTTACATTTGTGTACAATAGTGCGGAACATTAGTACTTTATAAATTTAAATGCGTTTTGTTTTTTTGTTTTTGAGAAATCTGAAAAAAGCGTAAAGTACTACTTCTGGTCACCGGAAATTACTCCTCTTTGAAAAAAAAATGGAGAATCAGATTTTTACAAATATGTTAAATTTCGTACATCTATCTGAAATAGTACTCAAGTTATAGGCTTTTGAAAAACCGAAAGTAGAATAAGTTCCGGTTCCGGTTGCGGGAAATGGCTGAAAAGCGGTAACGGTACTCAAGCTATCGTGCTCACAAACAGACACACGAGAGAGAGACATACGGACAAAATTGAAAAACTAAGTTTTTCCGACTCGGGAGGGGGGGGGGGATTGATAAAGATTATAACTGCAGAATGTCATAATGTGATTGAGTATTGCATGGATAAGTAGACGAAAAGTAACTAGCGTTACCAAAGATGCCATTAGTAAGCGGTTCAAGTTATCTACAGAACCTATAGAATGTAAAACTTTACAAAACAAGCTGTTCTCCGTTACTTGCGGCACGGATGTGAGAGGTGCTAGTAGGAAGAGCTAACTAGTATAAGAATCGTGATTTCGCCGCGTTTTGTAACGAGATACTTGTGTTTCGTGGTTAATGCCATAGTGAAAGCGTGCCACGACGGCTATTGTTAATGTCTGGTGTCTCCCTGGGTGGAAGTGGTAAAGAACCCAAGTGAGAATTACTGGAAATCGATAAACGGGGGAGACATGGATAAGCTCGTGGATTGAAACGGATTCGGTCATTTTTAACATTTAAAACACGGTTCAATTACACGTTGTTCCCCAATTACATCATAATAAAGAAACAAAACATCGTACTAAAACGACGGCTGGACAGATAAAACAAGAGCTAATCCACTAGTTTTATACATTCTCTCCGAAATGACACATAAAATAGCGATGTTTAGAAAAAAAAAAGGGATGATAAGGATAAATCAATAGACTACAAAGTACAGAATGAAAACAGGTTTGCCAGTCCGCCCAATACATTAAAATAAAGACTGTTTCCACACAACAGAATGTATTAAGGCTCCCTTTGGTTTATGTCATTGATAAGTGTATTTTTGTGTGTGTTTACCTTTAACTATTTACAATGAAAATAAAAAATACCAAACTTTCTCGTGTATACGAAGTATAAAGAAAGTCTTGTAATCGTGCAAAGAAATGTTTTCTGCAAATCTCGACGTTTTACAGCTCCTTGAGTCGGAAAAACATAGTTTTGCAATCTTATCCTATGTCTGTGTGTGTGTCGATAAACAAGATAACTTGAGTACTGTTAACGCTAGGTTGATGAAATTTCATATATAAGTATTATATCAAAATCGTAGATCCGTATCAACTTTTGAGCGATTTCCGATAACCGGAAGTGGACCTTTTTTTTACTTTCAATTTTTTCAAAAGCCTATAACTTGAGTACTATTTCAGATAGATAAAGGAAATTTCACAGGTAAGTAAAAGATCTAATTCTATGCCTTCTATCAAATTTTGAGTAATTTCTGTCGACCGGAAATAGTAATTTTCGCTATTTCCGATTTCTCAAAAAAACGCAAGTAAATTTATAAAGTAATAATAATATTCCGCACTATTATGCACATTTTATTTGGCGTTCGCTTGGTGTGCAATTCTTTTTTCTACGAGATGTTATTCTATTTTAAAAAGTTTAAGTATTTAAAATGGATTAAAAATCATGTCTATACCCTGAGTTGCCATCCTCTGTTGGATGATATAAGGATATTCGAGAAAGTTTAGGGGAGACCACTCCCAGTTTATTTATATTTGTTTTATTTCTACTTTTTAGTTATTATAAAATGTGAAAATCAAAATAGTGAGTCAATATTAAAGTTTTTAGAAGCAATTATTTGGAGTGAAACTACACATCCGTTCACCGCCGTCGTAGTACTTTATTTCGTTATCTATTCTAATTTTTATTTTTTCTATATAATATAAAATAAATAATTTAAATGAATTGTGATAGATAATTTAATTCCTAACTATATTAAAATGCCATAAGCTTGCATTGTCATAAAAATGATCTTACCGGGAATGAAATCGCTGCTTTAACAACAGATACTGTGTACTAATTAAGAGCTTATAAAAATCAATAAACTAGATTAAAAAATGTAAATGGTACAGTTTGTTGTGTTTTATATTTGTTTAAAGCAGTGCATCTTCAGGACTTTTTTCTCTAGGCGGACACTGGTAAATATTTCTTTCGGGGCGGAAGGGGGGGGGGGGGGGGTAGACCATATTCTCTTTCTCCCCCCCCCCCCCCCCCCCCCCGAAGAAAGAGGTGCCTGGAAAAAACTCTGATTTAAGGCGGTAATTAAAATATTAACACCCTAGTTAAATGTAAATAATTTAGTCTGTTTCTCTCTTGTGATAGACACTCGATACCATTAATGATTTATCGAAAATTAATAAAATATTACTATTTAGTTTATGTATGGGTGTACTTTAAAGTTTTCAAAAACACCAGATCATTTGCTTTTCTTCCAGTAAACAGGAGGTCTGTCGGTTTTAAGATATCTGGTCCCTTATTCGTGCGGCCAAATCGATTCAGTTATCGTTCAGTGCAAGCTGTGGCAACACCACGCAGCTTGTGTTCTAATGTAATTTACACACCGACGTCGCAGAGAGATTTGGGCCGGAAATTGGATACAACTAGAAAAGCAAACGAAATTGAAACGATTTGCTCTACAGCAAAAAGCATTAATTTCTAATAAAAACAATTTGGAAAGGACCGCTAAAATCAGACGTTTTTCTATACAGTAAATTTAAATCATCAATTATAACAGCTAACTGACAAAGCAAATCCAAAACTTTTCACAAGTTGTATTGTGTCCATAGAAATATCACAACTATTTCATTTTGGCAGGATTCTAGTTATTAGAAACCGAAATTTCAATTTCTAAAACAAAGAACTATGCGTTTATAATTACCAAAGAATCTCACCAGTTGAAAATTGCTTTAAATGTGGCACCTCCAACTACATTTACAGAACGTGCGTGTTTATCTTAGGTTTCACATAAGTGACCTTCATATTGACCTCGCAGCTCTCAAAAGCTTTTTTGCGACGTAGAATCGGTCAACGACCGAAAGTCGAACTTGCCTGTGCGTGTTTGGATATGAGCAGCTTCGGGAGTAAAGGAAAGATAAATGCGTTATTTATGTCTGGCTTTGATGGATGGTGTCTTGCTGTTTACGGCATACCCCAACGGTTACAGCCTCGCGTGATTTGATCCTCAACTAATGACCTATATTACTATAAATATCTCTATAACTATCTGCCAATAGCTTGAAAATTGAATGAGCAAACAACATAATAAATAATACTAGTCAATTCATATCCTAAATAAAGGAAAAACATATTTGGAAAATAAAAAGAAAATTAAATGGATGGTTTTCCTACACAATAAATCTCTTTTCGTGAGCTATAATCTTGTTTGTTTTCTGAGCTAGAAACAATCCACGAGAGCGACAAGATTTCAAGCCCACTGAATAGCAACCAGCTTTCTGCCCTTTGAATTATTACAAATGGATATCGTCCATACACGCTTTATTTTCCGATGGTTCTCAACAGTGAGACAACAACTTGTAATTTATCTGCATTGACCGCATGGAATTTTGCTCACACAAACAGGTAGCAATTTACATCTCCTCCACGGTACACAATAGTTATTTGTACTGTAGGGGTTTTCAGACAAACAAAAAATATAATACAAAACCCCTAAAGGACTTAGCTTTTCTCAAGAACCATAAGTAATAGTAAAAAAGAATGTTTTTGATTTTAGATTTAAAGTAGCAGCAATACAATTCAGAATCTAATTTTGAAAAATATTTGTTTTAAGCTATATTTTTAAAATTTGATACAAGTTATAAAAACACCAAAAATAATTATGGCTTTTAAAAACCAATATGTGCAATTTTTTAAATAGCTAAAGCTTTTTTTAAAATTATTTAACACTAACCAAATTAGTGTTTTATTTTTATTTACTTTCTCGTATACGAAGTACAGAGAAAGTATTGTAAACGTGCAAAAAAATGAAATCGAGATTCTCACAAATCTCGACGTTTTACACCTCCCTGAGTCGGAAAAACATAGTTTTGCAATTTTGCCTGTATGTCTATGTGTGTATGTATGTGTGCATGTCTGTATGTCTTTGAACACGATAACTTGAGTACTGTTACAGCTAGGTTAATGAAATTTCATTTATATTTATTATATATATATATTATTTATTAAATTAAAAAGTATCAAAACTTAATTCTACAAGTACGAGTAGTTAAACTGAGTATTTATAAGGGAAAAAATGTAATTTTTTTTTAAATCTTAAATGTAGCTATTGGCTTTTAATTTTATTTTTCAAATGTCATGGATTATTATGTTACTTCTCCCATGTTTAAAATTATTCACGGATTTTTGCTTACCTTTGTCTTTTTAAAACGATTATTTTATTATTTAAAATGGCTTTGGAAGAAAACATTGAATTTTTTAAAGATATATTTTTTTCTTATCTTACCCCTTTTGCCAGAATGTCAGTTTGTTCTTTGACGTTGACACCCCCAATGATGAGTAACTCCTTCACCTCGGGGTCACTAAGGTGTTTTTTAAACTTTTGTATCTGATTTAATGTCTGAAAAAAATGTCAATGTTATCACAAAGAGCATACAACACAAAAACGAGCTGCAAAATTACAGTGTGTTCGAAAAATGAACGTCAATTTTTCATGACATCCATGATTTATAGAGTGAAAACATTTTTTTTTAAACTATTGCTCTATCCATATCAAACTAAAAAATTTTAAAGCACATGTCCTTAACATCCCCATTAAAAACTCTCCTTACTGGACAACTTCCCTATCCCCACTCGACACATCTCCACATAAGCCATGACATCTTCCCAACCCCACTCGACATCTCCTCCACACAAACCATGGCATCTTCCCTATCCCCACTCGACACACCTCCTCCACACAAGCCATGACATCTTCCCAACCCCGCTCGACACATTCCCTCCACACAAACAATGACAATTTCCCTATAACCACTGCCCCTCTCTTACCCCACATCCCCCGACGGCACACAGTATCTTCACTATCCAGTCGCCCCAAACCTCTTACACGTATACTTTGATGGGGATTGAATGAAAGTATTACATACCTGTTCTGCTAGCTCCCTAGATGGCTGTAAGGAAAAAATTTAAAATGATATAAAACTAAAACGCATTAAAATAACACATTTTCTTTCAATATTTAAATGAATACAGAAAATGCTTTCACACCAGCGCATCTGAACAATGCAAAATGCAGTTTTTTTTATTCATACAGTTTTTTTTTTCGTAGCCAACAAAACTCCTTATGGAGATACAAACATCTACAATTTTCTGTTTGTTTCTATAAAAAAAAGGAGCAGGTCACGTGGGATTCTACACCAGTCGAGGAATATCCTGTTGGCCATTTCAATACAATTTGTGTCTTGAGGAGCAGCAGATGTTCGACTTTTTTCTGGTCGGCCACCATGGAATTACATTAAGGTGTGGGTTTAGAAAGATAATGAGTGCACGACACTATAATCACGGTTTCTATTCATACATTATATATCGTGCCTGATTAGCCTAACATTCCCCCGACATTTCCATTCTGTTATGTCTTTTAGTAGAGCAGTTTGAAACAAAAATACAGAACAATATACTAAAACTAAAACGACAATAGCACGGACAGTAGAAGGAAATTTTTATTTACCCGAAGCCAATAAGAAAATTGTGGTCATTGAACTGAAATCATGACCTATTATACAATCGATCAAAGTTTGTCTTACTAAAGTGATTTGAATGTAGTAATTTAACTGTAGCCTTAGCGGCAACAAAGTATCTTCCAGTGAGTTCTTTGCATTTGCAGATTTTATAACAATTATCCCTAAATGCTCATTTTTAAATTTTACCAGACTATCCGTTATTCTCGAATAACCGAAGGTTTCGGGAGTAATCCGTAAATGACGTCACGTTTGTTTGAAGATTTTTATCTTTCACCTTCCTTTCCCACTGTCACAGATCGTCACAAAAAGTCAGACCCCACATTAAAAAGGGCGTCAGACCCAAGGCCACATGTTACTGTCTTTTAAAAACACCGATTTCGGCTCAGCATGGGTCTGGCCACACTATTCCTTCATATGCGGAAGACACAGAAACAGGTGAACTCTACTTCGCCTGCGCCGTGTACGGCCAAGTCCCGATGGGCAACTTTATCATTCTAAAAAAAAAATAACATTGACATGTGTCTCCAACTCGTACCAACCGAGTGGTAACTATTACACTGTAATCTCAGCTAGCTGGGCACTTAAATACGTACTTTACAGCTCTACATATAGCGCAATGCTCTCGTGTAACCAAACAAAAAAAAATATACAAACTTGTAAACAAACTCGAGTTTTTAGTAGTATATAGATAGATAGATTTTCCGCTTTAACTGTTAGCTGTTTGTTTTACTTTCTCGTATTTTGAGTATACAGAAAGCGTTGTAATTGTGCAAAAAAATCAAATGAGATTTTTAAAGTTTCTGTCGATTTACACCTCCCTACTTTATCGAATACAAAATAGGACTTATTGTAATCGTGCAAGAGATAGAAATCATGATTTTAATAAATCTCAACGTTTTACACCTCCCTGCGTCAGAAAAACTTAGTTTTTCGATTGTGTCTCTAATCTGTGTAAACAAGATAATTTGAGTCCCGTTTATAATATACAGATAAATTGATCACTGTTTCAGTTAGATCTAAGCGGACGAAATTTCTACTATAAGATCTTATTCACTGGTTTCTGTAAAAAAAAAATTAGTGATTTCCGGTGACCGGAAGTAGTACTTCACGTTTCATCACATACATTGGAAATGCCACCCCAAATAGTGTTATAAAAGAATATACGAGAAAGCTTAGGGGAGATTATTCCCGCTTTATTTATCTATTTATTTTTAACGGCTAATCAATGGAAATAATTGAAACTTTTGAAAATCGGAATACGAAGTTCAACAATTAAAAATTATTAATTTGTATGAAAAAGTAATAAAATAATAGTATTAAGATGCTTGCATTGCTTCATAATGCTTTGTTTGCGAGAAACATTGTTTGTTTTTTTTCTGTTTGATTAACAAGATGTTCTTCTTTGGCAAAAACTGCTTGACCATTGTTTCTATGGTCACATGGGGCTGTGCACGTGGGTAACTTTACTTAAGCAGAAGCAATATTAGATCTATACCTTGGTTTTTGCACTGTATTATTAGTTCTACGAAAGGTTGTCTTCGGATTAAACGTACGTCTCCGTTCTAAGCATATCTAATACAATGAAGATAATGAAGATAAATCTAAGACCTCCTCGGGGACTTCCGGCGCTGTCGCTTTTAGTAACTACTCTTTGGCAGCCAGAAAGACTTCTTTGCTTTGATAGCATTAGCGGTTGATGAGACATCTGGGGTAATTTATCTCGCGTTACAGGGACCCAAAGAGTCAATTCAGGCTTGTTACAAGTATGTGTGAGAGTGTATAAAACATTGGTGATTAATCATTGCTGGCCTAGGCTTTAAGAATAATTAATATTCAAGCGTTATGTGTGACTATATAGACTGATACCATAAGCAGTCGTCCATGAAGAATCCACCAAGTTGTATCCAGCAAGCCGAAAATTGCATGTTCACAAAGTACTTACCTCTTCGATGTATAAAATAAAATAAAATTTCTCAATGCACTCAACCGAGAGCTAAGTCAGGTGTTTTTTTTATATGGAATTTTATTTAAAAATTATATCGGCAACGTGTTAAGTACAAATTACTCTTTCTAAATATTAGTAAAGAAATCCTATCTATCCTAATATATAAAAGGCCATGTGCGCTCTTTTCTCTCTCTCTCTCTCTCTCTCTCTCTCTCTCTCTCTCTCTCTCTCTCTCTCTCTCTCTCTCTCTGTCTGTCCGCAAAATATTTTCGCCGGACATCACGTCAGAATCGGCAGCGATATATGGATACATTTATACGGACTTTTGTTGAAAATAATATGTTAGATGTTTTAAATGTATAACCACAATTTTATTTAAAGAAGAAAAATAAAAAATAAAGGCGTATTCGAATGTAGAGAAACAGTATTATTTATGCAACCGGAAAAGTGTTTAAACTTGGGACAAGAACGCATTTAACAATGACGTCGCTTATTGTTTACACTAAAAAAAAGAGCACGAAACTGATGACGTCATCTTCCGAGTTTAAAATAAAAAGAAATGAACTATTTCATTCAAATATGATTTAGAGCTATGTACGCTATGAAATTTATACAATACGATTTTCTCGGCCTAAACTTAAAAAAATTATTTTATCTATTTGGATTCTAGATCTAGAGATTCTAGATCTAGATATTGATCTAGATCTAGATATTCTAGATCATCTAGATCTAGAGATTCTAGATCATATAGATCTAGAGATTCTAGATCTAGATCTAGATGATCTATAAAGCTAAGTTGTCGGGTGCCCGACAGGGCACTTCCCGGCGCCGCAGGCGCTTCAAATTTGGCAGGATCTTGCCTTGGGGCGACAGAACACGGGGGCCGGTTGGCCGAAAAGTCTACGATGAGGGGGTCAAAACTGACCTCGACTGACCGGCGCCTTATATGGGCGAATTAATTAAGCATTCAAATTCTCAATGTTTTCGAGAGCCTAAACGAAGCTGGGCAGCATGCCTAGTATACTACTAAAACTCAAGTTTGTTTACATGTTTGAATATTTATTTTTTTGTTTGTCTGATTTGGTACTGTAAGGGAACTGCTCTATATGAGGGGCTGTAAAATAGTACGAATAATTTTTGATTGCAGACAGACTGTTAATCACACATTTATTTAAAGACGTTAATTAATTTATTGATTTATTCATAGGTAGATTAACCACATTAATTTTAAAGTTTTAGAACAATGGCTAAACTTTGACTGAATAGTGACGTTTGATAGCTCATTTTTTTGTTTGTTTGTTTTTTTATTTGTTATTGGGGAGAATCTGCATTATGTGTAGAGCTGTAAAATAGGATTTCGGGTGGTAAATATTGTTCTTTCTTAAACACACTGTTAATTACACACTAATTTAAAGCCGTTAATTAATGTATTGATATATTCATTGGTAGATTAACCACATTAATTATAAAAGTTTAGAACAATGACTTTTTTTTTACAACAATGTTTTCAATTATTTTTTATTAAGGCCTATATGTGAATGATAAGGTTGACTATCAGGACCTCGCGGGGCACAGGGTAGGTGAAGTAGAGTTCACCTGTTTCTATGTTCTCAGCAAATGAAGGGATAGCGTGGTCAGAGCCTTGCTCGGCCGGAATCGTTTTTTTTTTTTAAATACAAACATGTCTGAGACTTGGCGGGGCACTGGGCAGGTGCTCACAAGAAAAGGGGGAGAGATGATTTATTATGGAAACACGGGTAGCGAGATGTGTCCGTAATGTTCAGTAAAAGTAATATGACTTACGTTGATTAGCCGAATTTTTAACATTTCAGTCTACAGTCCCACTAACCTATCCTCTTTAACTTTAATAAAAAAAAATAATGACTGTCTCCAAACTCTGGGGACAGAGTGGTCTAGCGGTAGAGAGCTGGACTGCTAACCCGTTAGACTCGAGTTCGAATCCGGGTTCAAGTCAATAGACCGTCCCTGAGTCCACCCAACTCTGATGGGTACCTAACTCACGTTAGGGAAAGTAAAGGTGGCTGGGCATAGTGCTGACCACACTATCTCTTCACATGCCGAGGTCACAGAAACAAGTGAACTCTACTTCACTTGCCCTAAAAGGGATCTTTACTTTGCCAACCTGATTACCTGTACGAAAAATATTGTGTAAAATAGAGAGGTACACAGCGTCTATGTGCGATAACTATTTCAATAAAGAACAATTTTAGATAGTCTTAGCAAGTATAAATGCCGTAGAATTAACAGACATCGTAGAAAAGAATTATTACTAAAATTAAATTCCTAACTTTTTCCAGATTGTACAGATACAAAATAGTGTTATTGAATTAGTAATTTTGGCAGCATGGTTTGAGATATTTTCTAAATTTGTGTGGGCTTTCACTAGGGGGGGGGGGGGGGGGGGGTTGGTCGTCGAAAGTGGACGCTTGGAGACGGGGGAGGGGTAGGTCTAAAATTAAAAAATTTCGTGGACGTCATAAACGGATGGTCCCTGTAGCAGTGATTTTGAAAAATATTTTAAAAATTTCAGGCTTAAATTGTTTTTTTTTAATTGTTTTTACGGTCTCTTTGATTGCAACACCTAAAAAAAACATAATTTGTATCCATGTTAACAATAATGATGGAAGTATTCTCGTCAACTCGGATATCTCCATTACAATGTAAAATAACCAAATCTTAGGCCTACATCATTATTTTGTATCAAAACCTAAGCGCGCCTAAGAACAACGGGTGACGCATTAGTGAGTGAGCGAAAGTCATGATACAGTGTAGACCAATGCTCGCTTGGTTTTTAAAAATTGGACTACTAGAATAGCTTTTTTGTTAGTGGGAAAGTGCAGATATCATGGGGAAAAAAAATAAAATTCTAAACATTAAATTCCTAACTTTTTTTATATATTTAAAAATTCAACTCGAAAGCTAGTGATTTTCAAGACTTTTGAAATCTGCAATTCACTTTTTTAAACTCACTGAGTATATATGAACCCTGGTCTCGACGCATTTTCGTTTCATAAAATAAGTCTTCAGATAAATTTGCCTTTTTATTTTTCTTACAAAAAGGATCAGAAGAAAAAGATTTCAAATTTTCTTCTAAAAAGTTGGTCAGTGGAAAAATTTTTTCGGCGGAACATGTTTAATTTTTTTCTGCGGAAAATTTTCCTCAAACGGAAAAATCGGACTTCCGAAAAAAAATAAGCGAAAAAATTCATCACTACCCGATAGTTTAAATAAATACGCTAATGAGACATTGAACCCAAGCAGTTTAGCGATAGAATATCCACGGCTTTTTGTAACACAAAGAAAATATCCTACTGGATCTAATTAAATTGCTAATTATGAAAAAACTTTCCTAAAGATGAATAAAGATCTAGATCTAGGCAATGGCGGAACTAGAAAAAAGCCCCACCCCCGAAAAGAATTGTTTTTCTTTCCTCTCCCTCCTCTACCTCTCTCTCTATATAAATATATATATATATATATATATATATATATATATATATATATATATATATATATATATATATATATATATATATATATATGTATGTATAGACGGAGTGTTCTAGCGGTAGAGAGCTGGACTGCTAACCCGTAATTCTCGAGTTCGAATCAAGGTTAAAATTAGTAGAATGTCCCTCGGCATAGTGCTGACCACACTATCTCTTCCTATACCGAGGTCACAGAAACAAGTGAACTCAACTTCACTTGCCCTATAGACCGTCAGATTTGAAAAGGAACTTTACTACTTACTTTATTACTTCCTAATTTAGTAATTTTTCGGACCTGATATAATCATGTTTTAAAAATGTATTCATCTCGTGTATACCCGCCTAAAATTGTGAAAGAGTTACTTTATATCTGGCAAGTCGGTCAAAAGTATTTAAACATGGAGGTATGATATGTGTTATGGTTTCCCGTGTTTGTTGTATTCGTATGTTGTTTTTTTTTTTGCAGGTATATTAATAGTTTTGAATACATTTGTTTTTTTTTATAGCTGTGCTATTCTTTAGTATGCTTTATTTTAACAATGTACAAATTTATTAAAATGAGCTTTTTGAGCACGCCTATTAGACCATTTAAAGAGGAACGGTAAGTCATGAAATATGTTTGAAGGTTTGCAAATCTTCCAAACTACAGCTCATGCAGTTGTTGTTTTTTTTTGTCAGTGTGTGTTGGTTACTGTGGGACAATCACGGCTGTATTAGATTTTTACAAAACTACTAGTCAATCAAGGTGAAAAAAAAATACTTTATTGTTTTTGGTCGGATTTTGGGCCCCCAAACGCCCTAGGCCTCCCTCCAACCGTAGCTCCGCCCCTAGATCTAGGTGACAGACTCATTATTTTTTAGTGACAGAAGATACTTTAATCATTAAAGAATATGAACAGGGATTGTGTTAATAATCGCTTGGACATAAATTATTTATCAGGGGTTATTTATTTATGACGTCTATACGGAAGGGGGGGAGGGAGGGGGCAAACAATTGGCTCTTCTCCTGAACATAAAAAGTAAAATAAAGACGGCAGTGCTCGTGTTTTTAAACATAAACCCAACTTAACGTATTTATAAATAACAGGATTCATACTCAAACTGGATCATCCTTACAATTAACACCCTAAATATTTTTACGAATTTTCCCTCCCTCCCACCATCCCCAATGTACCACGTCGTCACCAAAAGTCAGACCCTACAACCAAAATAGCATTACACCTCATTCTAACACATTTTTAAAAGAACAGCGTCTATATTTCTAAACAATTTACTGAGCTCAGTCGACATTGAGTATAATGATCAATTTTTATTCTCACAAAGAAATATTTTTCCAACATAAACTTTAACTCTGTTTTTAACATCATTGCAAAAGTGTGTCGTCGCGCTTTTAGAAAACCTCCTCCCGCTCGTCTGACACACTGTCACAAAAGTTCGAGCCTACAGTTCGGAGTGTGAAGTCATTTATGGATGACCGTTAATACAATTAGTAGGCTTACCTCTATGGCAAGCGAGCGATGAAGTAAATTGAATAAGGTCATGAACCCAAAGAGGCTTTACGACTTACTAATCTTATGCACTTATGGTCGTTAATGTAACTATAAATAATAATCATTAAAAAAGTTTTAAAAAACCCACGTTTTCTGATTGAACTAAAAAGTAGAAAATAAATGCTATACATCACAATAATGCAAGCGATCACTCTACTATAAGCGATCAAAAACGTGGGGCGCCGAAGTAAAAGTTATATTACTATTGATTAGATAATACTATTGACTTTTATTAGGGAGCTTGTAGAGAGTCAACAGTATTAGAAACTGTAAGAAAATCTCGGCGCCCCACGTTTTTGATCGCTTATAGTAGAGTGATCGCTTGCATTATTGTGATGTATAGCATTTATTTTCTACTTTTTAGTTCAATCAGAAAACGTGGGTTTTTTAAAACTTTTTTAATGATTATTATTTTCTACTTTTTAGTCTTTGTCTGTTTGTTTGCATTAAAATCTTGCTAACGATTTTATCTTTTCACTCTTTTTTGGGTAAACGAAGACAACTCGTAAAAAGACAACTCGTAAAAAACACGTTGTGTGAATACGTTACTGACTAGAACACATAGATTTGAACCAGTGTCGAGTGGTATAGCAATCGTGTGCCCAACCACTCGACCATATCGTCTCCCCCATACTGGCCACCAGTTGTTACGGTTGTTTGTATACAAACACCGCGTGAACACTACTCAGTAAGCAAAGAGGGAGAGTACCGAACCTTGTTTTCATCAAATTACAGTTACTGGGTTATGTCCCTTTTTCCCCACGTTTTTACTACAATTATATAGCGCTCTAAAATGCTCAATAAAATGTTTCCATGGATCAATTTAGTAATAATAACAATTGAATATTCTATTGTCATCCAAAACAAAGCTTCCCTGAAAATTTCAGCGCGCTAGCTAACTGGGAAGTGCCAGAAATTTCGATCGCAAGATTTGATTGGAAAAATAGAGACGAAAGCAAGTTAAAGAAAACGTGGGAAAATACATAAGTACAGAAAAAAATACTTTTTATTACAAGCTTTTATTTAATTAGGTTCCTCGTTCTTTTGTCTGTCATGCTTTTGTTAGTCGTCCGTACTCGATCAAAACTGGCGAGCGAGATTTCGACCATTTTTAACCGACCAATTTTTCTGGAACTTGGCACGTAGGACAAGACCCGATGACAATGCAATCTACCAAATATTCTTAATTGGATGCTTAATTATTTTTTAAAGAATTAACTAAAATTTCATATATAAGGTAATATTTACCGCGCTATTTGAAGCACATTTTTCGTGTTCATTTAGAGCACAATTGTTTTTATATTTTTAATCATGTAACTATTGCATTAAATAATTTAAAAGTATTTTTTAAATGCATAAAAACGTGTTAATAACAAGCTTTTGTGTAATAATGCACTAAAAAGTAGAAAACACATTATTTTTCTATAAATATACTAGCTGCATCCCGTGCTCCGCCACGGTAAATCTTTTTTAAATGTACCAACTTGGGAACAGAACAAAACTAAACACAACACAAACGAACGCAAAAAAAAAAACAAAAAAAAACGAAAAAACAAACATAACACTCATAACATAAACACAATTTAAATGCAATCATACAGGCATATTGCTCACAGTCTAGCCCGTAGCGCCAAATCGCGCCCTTTCCGGTGATTTGCACCCCCCTCAAACTTTCGATTTGCACCCCTTCCCCCCCTCCCCGCCCTAAAACTTTCGATTTTCACCACCCCCCCCCCCCTCGCAAATTTTTTCCAACCCACTTTGGCGCCCCCTAAGGTCGGCACCCGGGGACATATGCCCCCCTCGCTACGCCTCTCCTATAAAACCCGAAAGATAGAATAATAATTAGAAATCAGTATAAATAATAGGCAGTATTTAAAATATCTGTGTTTTACCTACAATATTTCACTTTATCCATTCACGCATTTTTTTTTCCAGTACTTTAAATTTTAAAAATTTACAATAGAGTTTCATAACTAAAACCATTGCGCACCTAATGAACGTGATGACGCGCCTATAATAGTGCTGAATAATTGATTAAAAATTATAAGTAATAAACAGTAGGGCCTACATTCAGTGAATAAAATAAATAAAAGATTGCCTTTTCTCAATCCATGCTAATTATAATTTTCTAACAATAATTTCCTCTTACACATCCGAATAATTTGCATTCACATTTTGCTAATTATATTATTGCAACACTAATTCCTTCTATGACGAACGTATATTTGCATTCACATTTTTTATTAGCGTGAGTTTAATGTATTTTTAAATTACCTCCTTTGTCAAAATTAGAAAAGAGTTAAATTAATTTGATATTTCTTCCCTACTGTTATTATGTTATTAAAATGTATCCACTTTTTCTGGGAGCCTAAACGAAAATGATATTTGACATTAATCTTTTTAATACGTTTTAGCAGTTTGCGTGTATTTAATATTTTCTTGACGTTATGCGAAAGAGTAAAAACCGTGGCAATTTTAAAATAGCTCTATGCCGCTATATAAACAAACCCTACTCTATTACTTATAATAAGACACTGCGGTGCACTGAAAAGCACAGCATGGTGCGAATGTTTACTTTTATAGTCCCAAAATCTATAGCGATGACGGAAGGAAGGAAGGAAGGACTGACACACTACTTGCCCGCTTATATTATAGATGATAATGAATCACTAAATAACTAAAAATAAAACTTAATAAAAGCGTGGGTCACTTCTTAAGCGTATTCAATCCGTTATATAGCATTATTATATAAAAGCTTGTTATTAAAACTTTTTTTTCTCACTACACTCTGGATTCTGGATTTTATTGACAAATATTTTCAAATAACTTTATGGTAAACTCGTTGGTTTTCTTATTGCTATGTTTAAAAGATCACTGACACAAGAAATTCACAGAAAAAAATGAAAATACTACCCACTACAAGCACTATAACATAGCGGTACATTTATTTTTGTTGTTATTTGTTTCGCAGACGGGTTTAGCAACTGATGACAGAAATCAAACGTCTATAAATGCTAACATACCTCGATAATTATTGCCTGTGGCGCGTTGGGTGCTGGGGTCGCTTTTGTTGCTCCGTGTCCTGGAAAAACAATATCGCTTTCAAATAAATTGACGTGTTGCAACTTTTTAGTGAAAAAATTTAAAGCAACAAAGAAGCAAAAGAAATGAAACAAAAGTCGATAGAACGAAAAAAGTAATCAGGGAAAAGATATTGGTGAAAACAGAAATAAAATATTCATAAAGGATAGGAAGGGGAAAAGGTTTAGTAACATGAAAGGAGCATGGAGGGAATAAAATACAGAAAAAAACATTGAGGTGTGGGAGGGATATGAAAGAAGAAGAGAAAGTAACATGTTCGAATAAATCTTGAGTCACGTTTTTACCAATCAAGATAAAAAATAATAAACTTTGAATTACTTCTCTAAAATATATTTAGATCAATTTTTAAATAATGATTTGTTCGAATAAAAATAACTTCATCTAGTACACTGGAGCCCCGGATTACATACTTTTTGGACAACTAAGGACTTAGGCTAGGAATGCTTCGTATTAAAAAATCTTGGCTACCTGTTAGGTTACTCGTGATGCTAAAATTAATTAAGCCCTACGAGCTGAATCCACTTAGTTACGCGTAAAAGGTTGGTGGTATCAGCTGTGTGAGGTTTTTTTGCTTTATTTAACAAGAACTGGGGATACTATATGAAATTCTCGTTGCGTTTTAATTTATTAAAATAGATCAAGTATGTATGAGTTTTCATCGTTAGTTAAAAGTAACGCTACTTTTTACCCAGTAATTAATTTTAGCTAGATAAAAATGGAAAATATTCTTCGAAAGAACAAACATCTTATTCTTAACAATTGAATACTGATCTGTTCCTCTTGGCCCAATAGATGATGGACATTGTAGTTAAATTTTTCATAATAAATAACTAAAGTAAAATGTACCAACGCAAACAGCATTTAAGTCTGGCTCACCGCTATCACAGTAACCACATGGGATTAGACATTCGTTTCCGCAACCAATGTATCTTGAGCAAAGAAACTCTCGGAGCTCCATTTCAATTTGTTCAGAGGGGCTGCGCTACTTCCTTACCAAGATCAGCGGGGAATAAAGTTACGAATTCAAATAAAGCAGCATCCTATGTAATTTTATAAGCTATAAAAATCTGCACAAAGCTAAATCCCAGTACATCAATTTACATACATTGAATTCAGAAACTTTTTGATTTGATATGGTTTTAAAATGAAAATGTAATAGTACAGGCTATATACAGTGGGCGATGTTAATTATAAATAATGAAAGTAAGAGGATCATGTATGCTATAAATATATCTCTATTTGTAAGTGGGGTGGTGGAGGAGAATAAAGCTGAAATGTATCAAATGTCTAATCAATTAATATGAAAGAGCCGACCCGCAGCGTATCATACGCCGCTATTTAGTTGTTTTATTTTCTACTTTTCAGTAATTCATAATTTGTGAATTCGACAGTACCAATGCTGCCACTGAAAATATTTGCTTTAAAATACTAACCCCCCCTTTCCCCTAACCCCGACCCTACCCCCCCCCCCCCTCCCACCGTGAAAGCAGCCTCCTCTTAGTTATTTCTTAGTTACCTCCTGTAAATTAAAATCGAACTAAATTATCTGCCCCTAATAGAAACCCGGCTCTACGATTTGTAAACATTTAGCTTTGTAAACATTTAGCGTGACCACAACTCACCAGACAATGTGGGGGTGGGGGTGGTAGTGATAGTGATAGAGAGAAAAAGAGGGGACTGCAAGGAGGCGCTTGCAGCTTGTTTTCTAACGGCTCCCAGAAGAGAATTATATATATATATATAGATAGATATAGATAGATATTGTAAACCCTTGCGTATAATCAATACCATTTTCTTTTTGCTGATTGGCATTTTTCACTTTTGTTGTCAGTTTCTTCAGTAAAGAATTAGGGACAGCAAAACTTTTTGGGGACCAGGAAGGTAGGCGTCTTTAGTCCCTTAATTAAACATGCTACAAGTTAGACCGTAAGACTCTTTTTATGAATAGTGCCTCCTTTTAACCACCCACTGCCCCACTACTATCGCTCGCTTCGTTTTTTTACAAGCTTTTAATTAACTTGCTTCCTCGTCCTTTTGTTTTTTGTCGGTCGTGTCTTTTGTCGTGCTTCGTCGTGGATGAAAAGTGGATGGAGAAAATTCGACCACTTCTAACGGACCAATTTCTTTCACACTTGTATTAAAAACAAAATTTTTCTCAAAAATATTTGGGCCATATAATATTAAGTGTATTATTAAAGTATTAAAGAGCTGATAAAAGTGTGCACTCTTTAGACTATCCAAAAAAAACAGACAGGCAAACAGACATTCAGATAAAACCTTGTAAAAATATTACTCTTGTAACAATTAACTAGGGTAAAACAAAAGGAAAATATCTGTCTCGCTGGAATATGAATATGTTATGTGCAGGCCTTTGCAGAGGAGAGGAAAAAGTTTCATTTCTAGTACACATCTGAATACAGTCTGGTACATTTGAGAACATTTGAGAAAGACGATAGCTGAATTTTTTTGTAAGATCGAAAGAAAAGTTTCAAATACTTTACCATTCTCTATCAACCCACCCCTTAAACACTATGTGACTAGCCTCTTTTATCAAAATTAACTTGTCCGGCTCAATTAATGTTAATTGCGTTGATCTCAGTTTTTTGGGCAGGAGATGTAGCTATTGGTTTGTCTCCACTTCATATTGGCAATATTATGAGCAACTAGTGCAGAAATGTAAGAAATGTAAATACAGATATTTCTACTTCTAGAGATATTTCTAACAAAGAAACGAGTGTATTGGCGTAATCATTATTAAAAACAAGAAATTTTGTCAATTCATTTTTCTACCAATGCTTTTTCTTTTTTATAACTTTTTATTTAATTCATAATGTTTGTTTTGTTGTGTTTTTTTTTGTGTGTGTTTGTTTGTGGGATGTGGTAAATCTTGATACTCAACTGTGACCCACTTCTAATAGTAAATACGGCAATTTCATTCAAACGTTTCAGATACATTCTTCCCCGGTGACAATGCAAGAATATCCAGTTAGTCATTAAAATATCATTACAAAATTACTATAATATATTATAAATGGAAGATAACAAGATTAAATACTACCGATCACTGAATCACCAAGCTGACGAAAGTGAAGTATTGTTCACGCTGCTTGGTTTCTGGCCTGAGATTTGGCCATAAACCAACAAAAAAATTAAATTGTGGCCTGAGTAAAAACGTGTGCTAAACCACGATCAAAACAAGTGTCTTTTGTTGGTTTTTTTTTTTTTTGTTAGTGTGTGTCTTTGTTTCTATCAAACATTGCGATGTTGATGTATGGAGACCCGCAAGGCTTATCTTCGCACGCCCTTATTGTAACTCACTTTAAATACCTTGCAAACGATTTTTCATCGACATGCTGAGCTTCTAGAGCAATTTAATATTTGTATTTTAAAACTGATATGAAAGCTCATATCTGTTTGCCAATATTGTTGCTACTTAATTCTCATAAAAAATTATTAAGCCACGTTTTCTGCTCAGAGAAGCTTAAAATAAATCTTTTTGATAACAAAAATAAACTAAGCAATAAACACAGGAATTCGATAAATAATTCATTTTAATCCAGGCATAAAATACAAATGGAAAATATGATACACAAAACAACTGATTATTCGGGGTTTCATTCGAGAAAGAAAACAAACAATTAAGTTGGTTTTTATACAAATAACATTAGGCTGTAAGTGATAAAGGATATCTTTTGTGGGGTTTTTCGTTTTGTTCAAGATGAATAAAGGTAACTAGACATTCGTTTTTTGGTATCTAAGCAGATACGAGCTTGAAGTTAATCAGGCCGTGTCATGTTTCATATATCATCATGTGGTTTAGAAATTGTGGCCATCAAGAAGTTCATGCCGAATGAATGTAGGTTTTAGGGACAAAAGAGATAAAGTGCATGGGTAAATTGTCATCTCCTTGCATAAGTTTTATGTAATATGACTGCTGAAACGATAAGTAATCTTCCGAGGAAAAGTCTAACAGCTTCTAGATCAATGGCTCCTAACCTGGGTTCAATCGACCCCCCCCCCCCCCCGGAGGGATTCGTTGAGTCGATCTCTGGGGTTCGGCGGAGGTCAAGACACACACCGACTCACATGATTCACTATCGGATTTTGGCAGTGCGGACGATGTAACTAGAAAGAAGGATTCGGTAGCTCCAAAAGTGTTAAGAACCACTGTTTTAGATACTTTAGTAATGTAAAACACTTAATATACAAAACAGGAATTAAAGAAGTATTAAACAATGAATGTATGCCTGTCCTATTTGTCTAGTAAAGCAAATCTAACACGTAACAGCCACGCGCCATAACAAATTTAGAATGTCGTGTTTTTTGCTATTGTTTCTTTTTTTCGTTGATTTTTTACTTTCTCGTATATACGAAGTATAGAGAAAGTCTTGTAATCGTGCAAAAAAAAAAATCGAGATTTTTACAAATCTCGACGTTTCACACCTCACTGATACGGAAAAACATAATTTTGCAATCTTGTCCGTATGTCTGTGTGTCTGTGTGTCTGTCTGTCCGTGTGTAAACACGATAACTTGAGTACCGTTACAGCTAGGTTGATGAAATTTCATATATAGGTATTTAATCAAAATCGTAGATCCGTATCAACTTTTGAGCGATTTCCGATAACCGGAAGTGGTACTTTTCCTACTTTGAATTTTTCAAAAGCCTATAACTTGAGTACTATTTCAGATAGATAAATGAAATTTCATATGTAAGTAAAAGATCTAATTCTCTACCTTCTATTAAATTTTGAGTCATTTCCGATGACTGGAAGTAGTACTTTACGCTACTTCCGATTTCTCAAAAAACTAATGTAAATTTTAAAAGTAATAATAATATTGCGCACCATTATGCGCTTTTTTATTTGGGGTTCACTTGGTGTGCAATTAATTTGTCTACGAAATTTTATTCTATTTTTAAAACTTTAAGTATTTAAAATGGATTAAAAATCATGTCTATAGCCCGAGTTCCCATCCCCTGTTATTTTATATAAGAATATTCGAGAAAGTTTAGGGGAGATCACTCCCGGTTTATTTTCCTTTGTATTTCACAATAGTTTCTATAAGTGAAATACGGACAGAATGGGTGCAGATTTCCAATATTGCTCTGTAAGAAAAACAAGTTTGCTCCACTGGGAGCAATCCTACATACAAAAGCAGATCAAATTGGAATACACTGAGCCCCTGCCTCTTTATTTCCCCAAAGCACGTAGTTTGATGTTCGTGTGGATGAACTTTCTGGCTCTCTCAAGATCAATCCCATACAATAAACAGAAGAAAAAAACGTATTACTTTAAAAAAATATGCGAATTATTTCTTTTTCAATGCAGTTTGAAGCAGAAGTCAAGATTTGTTAATTCGATAAATGACAGCAAATATTAATAAGCCAGGGCAAAATGCAATGACAGACGTTGATAAAAGAAAAAGTTTTATAATGATGGCATACATTGCATTGAAATTAAAAAATAAAAACTTGCATTGTACAGAAAAAGCAGAGGTCGTCAAATCCTAAAGATTTTATGAGCGACAACAACTTGTACCTAAGAAAGCATGTTTGTTTTGTCTGTTGGGTGGTTTTAGATGTTTTATTTGCTACTTTTTAGTAATTATGACATTTTAGAAATTGAAATAATAAGTCGATATTTACTAGATTTAAAATAAGTGTTTTAAAATCCGATCAGTATCTTGCAATCTTAACTCTACACGCAATCTGCCCTTTGGTCGTCTCTAAAGTGGAAAAAAAAATCCGTGAACTACTGTTCTCCGTCACCTGGCTGATCGAGTCATCGCTAATACTTAATTTTGTTATCCCCCTTATTTATTGAATATTTTTACCTTAATAAATTCCTTTTAATGGTTGATTTTATTTATATAACTAGAATAAACATTATATACGTTTGCGTTATAATATACGCAGGGGTGAATGTACCTGAAGAGTTTAGAGGAAATCTTTACATTGTAAGTAGGTCAACATTGAGTAACAATATTTTACACATACAGACGCAGAGACAGAAGAGGAAAGACATTGTGAACCTAATAGAAGCTTATTCAAAAAGTTTAAGTAAGTTCTAATCAAGAAAAGTAATGGAAAATTGTCGAGCAACCACAGCGTTGTATTTTCATAACAGTTGATGTAATCAAAGTAAAAACATATATATTTATGGAACTAGATAGGCGTCCCGAGGTTTTCGTTGGTTTCTACAACATATTTTGGATGTAAAAGCCCAAAAGCAGCTGCTCGCAAATATATAAAGTGATTTTTTTTACTGATAGAAAAGGTTGTCCCTATACATTTCTCTGATTTAAAGCCAGTATAGTCTGGTTATAAATAAAACACATCCACGAGTTCTCTTAAACGTTGCACATTACCTAAGTTGATTCAACTTGCATTTAATTTTATACACCGGACTGGGGATATTGATTTTTATCTTCTGTTACTTTGAAGTAAAGGAATCAGATTGAATGAGCTTATCGAGTGGGCTATTTGTGTCTAGATTCTGAAAGAATATATTAGAGCCAATACCAAGTGGCTGGCTAGTTGAATTTTGGAGACACATAGAAGATAAAATCTTGTGATCGAAATCGACGAGACTGATTTTACGCCGAAAATAGGCCCAAACTTAACACTAACGAAACCTGTTTTGTTATGCGTCCAAGCCAACAACTCCATTAATTTAATTTTATATCTTTTAATTTTAATGACGTAATCAACAACAAACAATTCGATTTTTATCTGTAAAAACAAAAACAAAAATTTAAATATTATTTTTATAAAATTATAAAAACAGAAACTGCTCAGATCCTTCGGTATGCTACAACAGAACTAAAAACGCAGAAACCATATAGAGTAGATTTTCTCTTTTTTGTGTTGTCTCTAATTTTTAAAAATGTTATTATATTATATATAGCCCTATAATATATATATATATATATATATATATATATATATATATATATATATATATATATATATATATATATGTATGTATATGTATAATTGAAGTAATTGTTTTTTCAAATATTGCATTTTACTGTGCCTTTTCAGAGTTTTATAACAAATAACCCTCCTCCCCCCCCCCCCCAAACTTTTTTTTAATATTGCTTTGTTCAAAAAAATTTTCTGACACAAAAGCAGTTGAAAAACTTTTGAAAACTCATTATAACTAATTTTCGAAGTCCAACTCAGTTATAAACTACAATAGAAACACATGAGAGACAATTGACATACTGCTACAAGTAATATATGGATATATTAAGAGTTTTTAAGAACATGTTAATTCTTGTATATAAGTTTATAAATTATAAGGCTGAACAGCCACGGCATTCTTTAAAAAAAAACACTTTACCGATAATGTCAATTTTTTTAATGAATCCTCCAAAAGGAGGTCATTATGAATAACACTTAATGGGCACATGAAAGGTATATTTTATCTAATACATTCCTAGAAATGATAGTTTTTAAGAGGTGCAAAGGCTTCTTATAAAAATGAAAATAGCTTAACAAATTGTGCTTTAAAATCAATTTGAACAAGTTCTCTTGTCGGATCCACGGGATCTAAAATTAAGCTGTAGGGTTTTAATTTGAAAGTCGGTTCAATGATGATCAATCACGGAAAAAGATTTTTTCTTCTTTGAGATATCAATTGAAGCATTTAAACACGCTTTCGCGTCTAACAATACGATAAATTTGCTAAAGAATAACTGCATTTGCAGCATGTAGCTATAATTACGGTGATTTCGAGTCGAAATATCTTTTACAACAATACATTACTTAATATGCGAAGACAAATTATAGGTCGTCCATATAAAATGGATCAATTTTTATTACATTTTTTTTAAAGCATTTAAAAATGAGAAATTACTTTGTTAATTGCAAAAGTGTGTCGTTACATTTTTTTAACCCCTCTTCCCCCCCCCCCCCCCCCCCCATATTTATAAAAGAAACCTCTCTACTTACCCCCTAGGAGTGTGACGTTACATATCTAGAACGTAGAGGTTCAAACATAATGCCAATACTAATATATATTAAAAAATGCCATAAATAAAAAAAATTAAATTAGTTTTGCATCTAGACAGCCTCTCGAATAATGTCTAGAACTCGATCAATAAAACGATTGAGGCAAGTCTGATTTCCTGCTCACATAAATCTTCTTTAAATACAAATATTTTATACAGTTTTTATAAGGGTTTTTATGTTTCATTTTTCAATAACTTCAAACACACAGACATGTGAGTGTGTGTGTGTCTGTTATATTTCCATAATATAAAATAACCCTATACTTTAACCTTAACCAAAACCGTGACGCCGTGACTCAATTCTTCACATAACAGAGTAGCCCTCGCCCTAACCGCTACCAACTAACCCCTTACAACCATTCACTCCAGCTTTTATACCGCATTCGACCTTGGGATAACAATACATAAACACACCGGGGGTTAACAATACTCTAGGGTAAACTCAACTCACACACGCACTCTCCCCTAATTCTAGATTATTCTAACCTATTTCTATCTAACCTACAACTGACCCGTAACATACATAACCTACCAAAAGGATTATTTTAGTTTAATAAACATAGAAAGTGTAACTCAATCATTAATACCGTTGTACCTGGAAATTTAGTAGAACTTTAATTAAACATGATTACAGTAGGCCTATACATGAAAGTTCTCCGGTTATCTGTTTGCGTGAGTAAAATAAAATGCAACAAATCAGCAAATTTAAATTAAAGAGATAAAAAGTCGTTTCTATGTAACACAATTGAACTTAAAAACAACCATCTATTCCACCTTCAATGTTAAAGCTGTAAAAAGTCTGTATTGTATATATTTGTTGCTCAATATGTTAAATGTGTATTAGCCTAGAGAAACAGCTTCTTGTAAAATAAGATTTCTAGCTCCGCTGTTCACATGCATTCAAAAGCAGGAAATGCAAAGTTGGTTCAATTGTTTTAAAAACAAGTTAAAAACGGTTTTCAGCCAGCAGATAAATTTAGAACAAGGAAAAAATGTTATCATTTCCTGCTTGCTCGATGACTTCCCTTTATGTTATACGCTTATACATTTAAACCAGAGCCCAGCAGTATATAAAGATTATTGCTTTATTTAAAGATTGATAAGGAGCAACGTGGGCAGATTCTATTGTAAAACAAAAAAGCAATCATACAAAAGACATGTGATTATCAGTTCACTGACAGGGTTGCTAGTCTAGAATTACTTTTTACATTCGTTTTCAAAAAAAAATATCACAGCTAGGTAAAGAGGTGAGCTGTTATAAAAAGGTGAAGATTCTGTAGTAGCTGAGCATGTAAGGATATTCAGCAAAAGTATTTAACACTTCTATTGTGTCTATTAAAACTTTATAAGCTGTACAACGGTACACATAACGTCTCAAAATGACCGGCTGAAATTGGTTCAGCGTTTAATATATTGTAGGCAACTGGATTCAAGCGTTCTGCTCCTGAAAGTTAAAACTTGGTGAAGTTACTTTCTGATACAAGAAATATAAGCTTGATTACAGTTCCTCCTCCGCTTCTTCTGGATGGTTAAAGTTTAAATTGTATTATATCGCCATGAGAAATGTTGCGTGCCTTGTCATGCAGATAAAATTAATGACTAAGAGCCCTTGAAGCTTTAAACTTCGCAATAAGCCAAGGAATGTTGGAATGCTTCGTTTACTTTATCATCAGGGGTAGAAGTATCGTTATCAGTTATTTACTTCAATAAACAATAAGGAAATTTTGTATTAGTTTCAAGGAAAGACGTCATTAAAAGCTATATAAATATCGATCATTGTCTTCTACAACGCAGTCGGTTACGAACTGAATGCATGATTTCTACAATAAGATGTAATCCGTCGGTGAAGGTGGTGATCAAGTAAAGCGGGACCCTACAAGTGTGAATGTAATGAGAAATTCGTCTAGACATCATAAACTTCGTGTGGGTTGTGAAATGTTTGCACTGGTGTAAGGGTCAAAGTAAGGACAAATATCTGAGTAAAGTCCCCCTGGGGTGCTAAGCCTCAACATGCACTCAAATGGACAGACGAATCTCGGTGCTACAGACAATGACTTGCTAAAGATGACAAGCCTTCGGGCGTTGGAGTTCACAGATTGGCGAGTTAGGATCTTGTGGAATAGTCTTCAATGACCCGTTTTATAATGAGAGGCGATAAGCGGAGGAAGCTGCGTTGCTTCTTTCAACGTCAGAATATTTTACTCTATGCATAACCACTCTAAACTGATAGAATTCGACAGGAAAACATTTTCATGATAAATGAAACTGGACGATTCACTGTTATTTCTTCTAGAAATATCGAAAATGGCAGTTTCTCATCAGGCCTAAAAAAACTGTGTTCTATACTCGGCAGGTTTTTTTGACACACAAACAAGTAATAAGGTTAGGTGGTACCTTATCCGGAGATGGAAACAAAATATTTAATTGTTCACTATCTGAATGTGACTGCAGTCATTACATTTCTAAAGCAGCTAAGGGACCACGTTGGCGTGCTTCAAAACCAGACTAAATTTAATGGAAACACAGCTAATAAGCTGGCCATTGTTTCTTAAAATACCTTAGATTTAGCTGTTATTGCAATGTGGGAAGTTTTATTGAGGGTCCTTGATAAGTTAAAGTTCTGACAAAACATGTTCCGTAAAAAAACTAAGAATGTAGAAAAAACAATGTAAAATTATAGTAAGAGGTGAATGAGGTCAACATTTAAAAAAAAAAACTAAAGAAATAATTTTACAGAAAAATTGGTTCATACAGTGTAGTCCGTGATTTTGTATATTAGCTAAAAACACATCGACGCAGTATAAAAATATTGAAATACGGATATGAAACTTTTTTTTTCTTTCAAGTTCAACGAAAAAAAACACTTTTGTTACTTTATAAATACTTAATACGAATGCAAAAATGTTATCACAAACAACACATTTATGTTAGCTGAGTTGCGTGTACTACATAATATAATTGTAGTTGCTTCAATTTGCTAAGTATTGGAAAAGAGAAAAAAAGGGAAGAATTGAAGTAGGTGAAACAGCAAGAACAAAGTGCCGGGTTGCCCAAAACAGGAAGCGAAATGAAGCAATCAGGAAAACAGGGAGGCGAGCCTTTTGACTGACACGTAAAAAATGTGGCCTTTGTTTCCTTGTAATGTGAACAGATGTGCCATCAGCTGGGATCGTAACCTTATTTGTAACCGTGGCTATTTTCTCAGCTTATTCGGTTCTGTCTGCTATTCCACTAACTGTATCAAAAGAGTTATATTCTCTGTATAAAACAGCAACACAGCTTCACTTTTATTACGATTAATACAAAGATTATAGATAATAACCAATTTCCCTAGTGAGATGGGCCTAAAAGTTGTGTGCTGCGACCTCACGTAGACCAATTAACGAGAGAAAACTTTTGAAGAAAATGGTTTTACACTGATCTATAGAGGATACACGGTCTGGTACTTAGATTAAAGCAAACAAAAATTCTTTACACAAAGTATTGATCGCAGCGGATTTCAAAGTAATCTCATGTTACTATTTTTACACCTCACGCAAATATCAGGATGAGCGATGTCTTTGTGGAGATGTACATGAGAACAGCAATTAATATTCATTAAAGAATATTTTTTTAAAACAATCAATCTAACTGTAGTTATTAGCCTAGGACTGGTTTTCGATCGCCCACAAACATTACAAAGTACAGAGAAAATAAGTTGCGCCATGGTATTTATAGAAAAGCAATAGAGGTGATCGTTGAATAAAAGAAATATTTTATAAGCCTAATAATTTTAATACGTCACTATCCCACCACCCACCCCCTCTTTTTACGACTTTGGATTATAGATGAGGCGTCTAAAAGACAACGCACATTTAAACAAAGACTAACCTGCTATCTTTGACTCTTTGCAATTTTCAGAAGCCACGGAACTTAGTGCTTGATATCCACCCTACAATAAAAAGTTAAATCAGACTGCTCATTTCTATAGTCAAATGGATACTATAAATTCAAATTGGTATTATAAAACAAATAGTAACTAAATAATCAACATGCTTACTTATATAATTCAAGTAGGAATCAAAGGGTTTTAATTGATACTAAACTGGTACTAAATAATTCAAAAGATACTATATACTTCAATAAGATTATAATAGGTACTATAGAATTTAGATGGGTACTCCGGAATGGACAGACCTAATGTAACTTACACAGAAAACGATACTTAAAATCTAACAGCCAGCCCCTAACACCACCATAAACGTTTTGCGAACTTCTGGCTACGGGTAATCGATAAAAAGCTGCTAATGGTCCCTGCCTCCATTAGGGATTACCTAATGTTAACTGCAGCTAAAGTTGAGTCCTATTCCTGAATCTTATTGCTACTTAGTAATATAAAAAGCTATATAATAACAGTATGTAATATAAATAATAATATTCCCAAATTAAAAAGACGACAGGTGGGGGAGGGGTTTGTTTCCAGTAGGCCTACAATTTAACAGCTTCTACTAAACCCAGTAGGCCTACATAGTAGTTAAAGGTCATGTATATGTAGGCCTACTGGGAAAAAAAAGCCGACGTACATAGGTCTTAATGTTTCGACATTTAACTTGGTTGTTTTATAGTGTTGATATTTTGTGATTTTTATATTAAGGAACAATATAATAAATAAGGGGTAATTAAAGTAGCTAAAGAAACCAAGGTGAAGTAGAGATCTAACTGGATTTCAAAAGGAACCAACAGGACCAAGTCTCTTTTGCTCGTCCTATAAGGAAACATAAAATAGGACTAGAATCTGCTTGCGTCTGTCTCATCAGGGAATAACTAATGGGACAACGTGTGCCAGTCAAATCAGGAAATATGATATAGGACTAGGCCTACTTGTGGCTGTTTCATCGGGAAATTACAAATGGGACCACGTGTACATGTCTTAACAGGGTATAACAAATGAGACGAAGTTTGCCTGTCTAATCAGGAAATAACTGAAAAATCATGTAGGCCTGCATTTCTTACATGGAAATAAAAAAATGGGATCATGCAGGCCTATGCCTTTCCTATCATAAAATAACGAATGGGACCATGTGTGCTTGTCGGTTGTATTTTAGAGTTTGTCAGAACACTTCTACTTGCTGAATTAACCCTAACTTCTAACAAACTATTATCAACCTGCTGTGTTTAAAAAAAAAAAGCTTTAAAATTGAAATTACGCTTATTTAGTAATGTATATATATAAAGACGCTGATTAAAGAACGTTTGCATCAATTTCAAGTACAACCTGCACAAATATAGTATGAATAGAATTTTAGTAGGTCTACATTGGTATACTTACTTTTTAGATTAATTTTAATTAATTCTGTAGGCCTTATATATAATTTTTTTATTAGATGAATAGATCAAAAATAAATTATTAATTGGTTAAAAAGCTGCACTTTCTTCAACCCAGCCTTCCAGAATTAATGTATTAAAAATGCAACACACTTTATAATGATATTATTAGCTAACATTGTATTATGAAGAGCTGTAAGCATATGACCAGAGTGAAAAGAACAATGTTCTAGTTGAAACAGAATCCTCTGTTACTACTCATAAACATAAATTCTTAGGTTAGTTGCTCTCAGTGGCTGATATTGTAAAAAGCCCTAAAACTCAAAGAAAAACTGTTCGATGATAATATCTGGCAAACTCAGTTAGCTGTTTTTCATATATTATTTTTTAAATCTTTTTGTTTCATAGTTATAGAACCACTTTTTGCTAACTTAGATTATTTTATGGGTTGTTTTTATTTTAGTTTTTTTTCTTTTCAATTATTTTTTAATGTTAAAAAAACAAATTTTCCCTAGTTTAAAAAAATGTATTGTTAATATATAAGATTTCTTCAACAAAATAGTTTTATGCTATTAAATATTTTAATAATTTTACTTCTACTATTCTTTAAAAATATTTTCTCTGAAAGATTCCTTGTTTTTGTTTTTCAAATAAAATCGCTTAATTAAGAAAATAGAGAAGTGTAGATAAATATTTTTATGAGCTCATAAAACTTAATTAAATAATAGTAGACTTCTGATAAGGACTAGATGTAATGATCAATACATTAATGAGCATGGATTTAATATTTTCCTGTATCTGTTTATTCAATTTACTACTCCCCTGCATGCATTACCTTAGATTTGTTTTCAAAGAGGATATTTACATTTATCAATCAAAGTAAAGAATAAACATGAAGCAACATCATAAGTGATATTACATTCAAATACAGATGTATCCAAGTAGATTCAAATATTATCATCTTCACAAAGAATCCTTTAAAGTGAATTTAATAAAAACACATATCACCATAAAGATGTGTATGTTTTTTTTAGCAGTTGTTACGTGTTTTGAACTAAAAAGCAAAAAAGTCTAAAAATGTCTTAAAAACATATTTCTTCAGATTCATATTTTTAAAAATGTTAAAACATAAGAAACACGAATCAAAGTTTGAAAGAAAATCAATTTTTATGATTCCAGGAGCTGATATGTTTGTATGCATATTGAGGGTAATTTTTGGTTTTGCAGTAGTAATGTGGAAATAATGAAGCTATCAAAGGAGCCAAATTTATAAAATAAAAGTTGTTCCATGTCATGGGGTAGAAAAAAATTAAAATGCTCATTTTAAACTGCAGTTTTGAATTATAGAACGTCAAAGTTAGGCATTACACTAATTTAACTGTTTTCTATCTTGATTGTGTAACAGTCAAACAAATAAACAGTCAAACAAATACTCTCAAGAGCCAGTGACCGGCAACAACTCCCCACCAACTTTATCCAACAAGGGTGAGGAAGCTTTTTTTCCAACATTAATCAGAATAATTTACATTGGACAGATGCATAGAAAAATCTTAAAACACTTAAAAGAATCTAATTGTATTAGTGCATAGTGTTCGATTTCTCCAGCCAGTGTTGTTAAAAATAACGAAAATAGTTCTTTGTAAATTACTGTTTGGTCCAGTAGCGTAGCGAGGGGGGGGGGGGCGGGGGGGGACATATGTCCCCGGGCGCCGACCTTAGGGGGCACCAAAATGGGTTGGAAAAATAAATTGAAGGGGTGCAAATCGAAAGTTTGAGAGGGGGTGCAAATCGAAATCTCGAGGGGGGGGGGTGCAAATCGAAAGTATGAGGGGGGTGCAAATCAAAATCTCGAGGGGGGGTGCAAATCGAAAAGTTTGTCCCCGGGCGCTGGGAAGGGTCGCTACGCCTCTGGTTTGGTCCAAATTTGAAGTATTTCAGAAAATTATAACCAAGCCTTCTATATGTAAAATGATTTAGGACTAAAAAATGTGTTATTATTTAAGTGAGTAATTAAGTTTTACCAAAGAGATGAGCGTTTGATTGAGTTAACACTTCACCAACTATTTTTTTCTCTCTTTTGAATTATTTTCTTCATGACTTTTTTATGTCCCTCTCTTCCTCTTTCCCTGTGGATTTCACTATAGTGCCTGCTTAGTTGTGTTATTAACTGCCTTTCTTAGTGTATGCCACATTTTCTCTGTCTAATTTCATTCTGCAAGCCATACAGTAGAACAGATTTCGTATGTTGTTAAGGATCCTGAGTTAGTTTTCTTCACAATGCATATGAATTCCACATTGGTTTAGAAAGTTACAAGCTTTTTATTTTTGCTGATTGTAATCTGAACACCTTGGTATATATCACTATCATCCTACCCATTTTTACTGCTTTTTCAACCAGTTTGTTCTGCATTTGTTGTTTACTATGTGCGAGGCAGAGCACGTCTTCAATTTGTTGGGTCTTTTGAATTTCATTTTGTTTCCATGAATATGTTGCTACGCCTCTAGCTCAGCTTTGATATTGTGAGGGACATTAATCCACACATAGAGCATCAATCAGATTTCAGGGGTATAGCAGTAACTCCTAATATCCTGAAACCACTTTCTTAGTTTTAAAAATTCTTAGTTTTTTACACTATTTATTCTTACCTGTGGCGGAAATTTAAATGCTTTGGTCCCAAAATTAAATTCCATTTCAGCATTCTGAAAAAGTACAAGATAAATTATTACATTCTAATACTTGACAAACTTTATTCTGAAAGAAAAGCTAATAACAATTAACACTAGAAAATACACTTTCAATCCTGCTGTGTCCTAATGACCAATAACAAAACATTCTCAACAAAATGACCGCAACAAATCAGACAGACACATTTTTTTAATCATTTTTTATTTGTTGATAGTGTTGCTTTCATTGGGAAATTTTTAAAATGTTTACCAATATGTGCATCAAGAAAACATAATGAGGACTAGATTTAAGTAACTTGAATCACTAAGTAATTTCCACTAGGTGTTAGCACATGCAGAAAACAATGCAAACATATAAAAGCACTTAAAAGAAAATAATACAGGATCAGGGGTTTTTTTTTATTACTTGGGGCACAAAAGATGAAAAATATTCTTTCAGTGACACCCAAAAATGACTTGAACATTTAATTTATGAGTCAAAAAGAACTATCAACTGCTGATTTAGTGATTTTATAAGAAATTATTACAAAAACATTGTGAGCCCTCACCTTTAAAACAACAGCAGCATAAAAAGGTTCACTTTTCAAATGACCTGGAATATCAAAAGCTTTACCCAGATCAATACCTGAAATACAAAAATGTCAAGTATAAACATAACAATAAAAAGGATTTTTCATCAACTACATTTTCCAAATTGCTACAAAGCAAACTTCAAAACTGCTAAAAAAAAACTCACCATTTTTAGACCACTTTATTTCACATTTTTCAAGGTCAAGATAGCAACCAATGACATCATTGATTCCAAAAGACTGAAATAAAAGAATGGAATTTGAAGTGCCAACATCATCCTTGAGGATCTTGTAACATTAAGTAGGTAAGAGTGTGGTTTATCATTTCAAAATCAATACAAAGCTTTGCAAATTTCTATTAAAGATATAAAAAGGGGTTTTCTCTAAACTAATGCAATTAGCATGGTTTTTTTTAATATATTAGTCATTAGTAGTAGCATTAGAAGTAGTACAAAACTGTGACATTTAGAAATTTTGTAACAACAAAAAAGATGCTTGGTGGTCTATGGATAAGTTTTGTTTTACATATTAGGGGAATGGACAAACGAAGTCTAATGTTCATCCTAGAACAAGCAACAAGATTTTTTATTTTTCTCTTCAACATGTGTTACTGTCCCCCTGCTATCCAGCCTCATCTGCCTGGGGGTTCGAACTCAAGATTTTTTGGTTTAGCAACCATGACCTTTACTGACCCAACCACATCCACAGTTTGTCTATATATTTAAAAATGAAAGTATGTGTGCGTGTGTTTGTTTGTCTTTTATGCATTACTACACCTTTCACCAAATACGGCATAAAACTAAGGGAAGTTGTTGAGAATGCTCCTGTGGAGGATTTCTGCGAAAAAAATATTTAAATTTTGCAGGGGCGGCACCACAGCAGGGTGCCTTTTGGCATCCGGGGCTTTCCTATGAGCATTATAGCACCTACATTCATTTTAAACTGTGCTATAGACTATAGACAAAATGGGCTATCAGAGTCATTCACTAAACATAATCAGAAGTGTCTGCCGGGGACCCGGGAGGGTGTGATTTGGCGGCCCTGGCTTTCCCATGAGCGATATGGCGCCTACATTAGTTTCAAGGAGCACCCTACAATATTGACAAGGTAGCACACGACATTTGATTATTTAAACAGAGTCAGGGACCGTGCACTGCGCCCATGTGGTAGTGTAATCGGGGACTCCCGAGAGCGCCCCTCAATGTCCATGACACCTATTACGATGAGTAATTAATTTACACTCACAGCTTTCATACAGCACGCCCATGGTAATGACCTGAGCCCCGATAAATATGATCCGAGCGCAGGCATTGTTTACAGTTAAATAACTCAGTTTTAAAAAACAAGGTCACAAGTCTAAGAATATAGGATTGGTCAGGGGTCATCCATTTATGACTTCCACAAAAATTTGGAATCTTAGAACCCCCCCCCCCCCCCCATGTCGACGTCCACAAAAATTTAGTAGACCTTTCAAAACATAATGCAAAATTACTAATAAGAACATGTAATGTGTACCTTACTACATTATTAGTTGCTAATGTAATAAAGGATTTGATATTTTCCGTAACATCTATTACTATACATACTAGGCCCAAATAATAATATTAAAAGTTGAGCCTAGAAAGTGTTGAAGAAAAATAAGCATATTTCAAACGACTTAGTATAAATTAGGCCCTATGTGATAAGTGCTTGCTTTATTTAAATGTTTCTGTCAATACCAAACGAAAAGTCCAAAATATTAAACATTTGATTTTGTATTTGATAGTATTTTTCTGCCTTATATTATTAACACTATTTTTTTTAACTGAAGATGCTGTGGGCCAAACACTTTACTCAGCTCTACGCTACATGTGTTTCCATAACAACCCCCCCCCCTCCTTTTGTCAAAGTCGCGCTGACTGTGAGCCCTACCTGGTTATTTTGAGCATTTTTACTTGAAAAAAATATCTAGATCTGCGTCATCTTAGGCTTTGACAAAAATTAATGATTTAGACTGTGATTAAGTTACACAATCGAAGTCTAGAACTAATTGTTTTTAAACTTATGTTTTAAGTGTTTGAAACGTTTAAAATACTGTGAAATGTTTTAAATAATTGCCATGTCACTGCTCCCCCCTCCCCTCCTGATTGCAAAATAACAAAACCTCCCGCTTTTTTCATATGAGGGCGGTATACAGTTACATTTCTGATACATTTATTCACTCGTTGTGCTGGGGATATTCAACACGAAAACTGCAGATTTAATGTATAACCTACATTTCGTGTCCAGTTGTTTGTTTTTTTAATATAAGTATTTTGTGGATGTCCACAATGACCCGAAATCCCCCACCCCCTTCAGTCCCGCACATCTGTGTGGTCGTCATAAATGGATGACCCCTAACGCATTGATGAAATCCTCCTAATAGTTTTATGTAATCAGTGCATAATACCTTATCATGTAAAGTAAATTACAAAGTATTTAATTACCTCTCCATAGCTGTCAAATTGCTTGTCCCAAGACTTTTTGCCAGTTCCTCCAAAACCAAATCCAAACTTATCAGTACCTAAATCTAACTTGGCTTTTTCTGTGGACCAGCCCACCCTGCATAAGCCTTCATCAGTAACTGTACCTTCGTAATAGTATTTGCCTGAAGATGAAACACAAATTTTAACCTAGATCACAATACTGCTTGATCTGCCTTTTTAAATGGTGTTTCTGTATGACAAAAACGTTCATTTTTTAACACTGCAGAATTCTATCTAAAAAGCTATCCGTCTTAATATTAATCTATTCCATGACTTAAATAGAAAAATGAATGTACTTTTGTTTTCTATGAATAAGATACAACTAAAAACATTTTATCATAAATTCTCCCAACAGAAGAAAATGTATTTTCTGTAAAAAAGCTACTCATAATTTTCTCTCCTTTAAAACAAAGAACATTTCCTGTCATTGATAAATAACTAATGACTTAAAATTTGTATCAGTGTCGAGCACTTAATTACAATTAGTTTATGTACATGTGGTTAATTTTAAATATTTGGAGGAAAAGTTTTTTTTGCAGCCTAGGAACTAAATCTAGAAGAAAAAAATAATTACTGCGGAAAGTGTAAATTATTCAGGTCATTAGTGTTAAAAACTAAACAATTAATAAGCACAAAAACCGGTGAATTTCATTTTATATATCCAACCAAAAATTGTCACCTTTTCCATAAACTGCTTTATTGCTTCTTGTGCCATTCCACGTTTGTTGATCACGAGATTGACAAAGCAAGCCATCAGGACTGATTGCTATAGAAAAAGTGGATGTAAAAATGAATGTGACATCTCAACTATAACTACAAATAAACAAACAGATTAACACACAAACAACTGATTAAAATTAGAGGGATTTTGCTGCCAAATTTTTTAAATTTATCAAACAGTTTAAATACATACCCATTGCATCTCCTCTGTCATATACATTCATTTTCCATTGCACTTTTGATCCACCTAATGAAAAAATAGGATTTAACTCAAATGTGGCTGTCACAATAAAACATGTCACTTCTGATTTTTAAATCTTATCTATTGTATATTTTTTCCACTGTTATTAACTTGAAAATAGAAGTTTAGACTAATTTATTATTGCTCAATCAGCCTACCTCCACTACTTTGAGCACCCTTCTGAGGTCCACTTTTGCCTTCTCTAATATCTTTAATAGTCTCATACACAGTTTGTAGTATTGGCAAACAAAATGCCTATTAAAATGAAACAGGTTTTTATCATACTTGATTCAATATATCTATAACAAAAGCGCAGGTTGTTTTTTAGTAATGCTTCATCTTACACAGTTTGTAGTATTGGCAAACAAAATGCCTATTAAAATGAAACAGGTTTTAATCATACTTGATTCAATATATCTATAACAAAAGCACAGGTTGTTTTTTATTAATGTTTCATCTTTACACATCTTAAGCTTAAAGCTTTTGAATAAGATATGTAATATTTGATTTTATGCTACTTGTTACTAAACAAAGCAGGATCAATTTAAATGCTAAAAAAACAATTAATAAACTTTAATTTGCCATGTGATACTTACACCAGTTTTTCCACTTCCAGTTTCAGCAGCCTGATGTGGTGATAAAAAAATTGTATTAAATGAAATATACCATTTTAAAACTATTTATTTTAAAACTAGAATCATTCAAGCTAAAATACAGTCACAAATAAACTATTTTCCTTTTATTAGTATACAAAATCATTACATCATTGGTTTAAATAAGCCAGACAACTTAACCACACCTTTTTTGACTTTATATTAAATGTTTTTTAATGAAACCTATAATACTCTCAAAAGCAAATGTAATTTTTAAACAAACATTATCTAAGCACAAGAAAATTACCATGAGTACATCACCACCTCCAAGAATCATTGGAATTGCTTCAGCCTGAACATCTGTTGGCAAACTGTAATTTAAATAAATAATATTTGTTAAACAAGATGTTAAAGTGAACAGATGTAGATGAGGTGGAATATTTCTAAGGAAACACCTAAGATTGTTCTAAGCTGTGTGACACTGACAAAGCACATCAAGAGAAATTAATAATTAAGGGTGAGAAAATAATAAAATGAACAATGTTTCTCTTTCTCTCTCTCTCTCTCTCATATGGGCTTAGCCAGATAACCAATGCTCTTAAACTAGGCAGACCTCAATAGTATAAAGATCCACACTCTCATGCAATCAAATGCTACACCATGCAATCCCTTTACTGTAGCTTAAGATATTGATTTTTGTTAAAGAATCAGTATTTTCCTATAAACTAGATATTACAAAGAAAGATCTAAAGTTGGGTGTCAACCATAAATTTATATAAAATCAAGTGACTATTGCATAAATATTTATATTAATCAAATTGGTGGGTATTTTGTGGAGAAGATTATCGTAACTTATAATACAAACCTCCAATCCATTTCTTCAACTGCCTTGGCTATTTCAGGTAAAACACCCATCTCTAAATGTAAAAAAGTATGTTGAACAATAATTTCTAATAAATTTTAGTCACATAATTTTAAAATTGCAACTCTTTTTTTTTATGAACAGTAAAAAATTGTTGACAAAAATGTTCTTGTAAGTTTTAATTTGGGTTAACAAATAAATGACTTTATTGAAAAAATGAGAAATATGTGCAGTGTGATAATATTGACTTCAGCTGCTTTTTCAACACAAATACACAACTGTCACAATAAAATATTTATAAGAAAAAACATTTACAACAACACATTCCTTATAATCAATTTGATAAATAATAATGAATGCTTACAAAATCCATTTAATCTAGATCTACCAAATACCTAATTTTCAAGCTTAAGTTTGTATTTTTTTTAATTTTTACGGTCGCATATTTATTTATTTATTAATAGTAGGCCTAACAGTGTAATTATTATAATAATAATAAATAATAATGAATCAATGTTGGAAGAATTTTCATCAACTCAGTCAATCATAATCATGTGAGTCATGTCCATCATACCAAGAAGATCTAGATTCTAAATCTATTACAGTACAATATTACCGATCTAGAGAGTAGACTCAGATTTTTAGAATCTAGAATTATTAGGACTAATGGTAATCTATCGTTTTAAGTACGTAAAATCACCCGTGACTAGTAATGTGAAAAACAGGTGACTCCTTAAGTTTTAATAATTATTTCACATTTTGAGGAGGATTTATGTTTTGAAAAATACAAAAATGTTTCCTTGTTTCATTTATGTACCTGTTTTTAAACAAAAGAATTTAAACTTTTCAGTAATAAATGAAGACTAGCGATGTTTCTAACAGATGCAAACCTGCTCATTTACTATAGCAGACATTTTGTTTAATTTATTTTTTTAAACTTATAGGGCCAGATTCAGGGGAAGCCACTCTATTTTACAAATGGCTGCTGTTTACATAATAATAATATATTATATACTATAGCAAATCTTGCTAGCAAACACTGCATTTTAAAGTTAATTTTTGGCCTATAGGCCTATTGATAAAAATATTTGGCCGATGCTAGCCGGAAAAAGATACGCATGCGCAATGGAGAGAAACTAGAGTCTAGATCTAGATCTACAACTTGCCATCACGGCGATGTTTTCAATGTGTTTACAACCACAGAACCCTAACCCCAACCCTATCCTATCCCTAACCCTAGGTCACTGCGCATGCACAGAACTATCATACTAATGCCCAATGGACACCAGCAAGAAAAGTCTCAAAGGTATTTGAGAGGTCCATAAATTAATTTTAAAATCTTGCACGGCGTAGTTACAATTAATATGGTTATAAAATCCTGTCGGTCTGGTTTTTTTTCGTACTTTATTAAAGATTGGATGTATTTGATGTTTTTAATATTTTCGGTAACTAAATAAAAATTTAAAAAAAAGCAAAAAGAATTTGGTTTTCACGTGTAATGGCGACATAAACAATGGCATCCTGCTATTCGATAGGCCGCCATAAATTTTATTGTACACATTGTAAGCTAAAAATAGAAAAAGTAGGTCATGGTGTTTAAATTTGCATTATTATTTAAAAACTTGATCTGCAAAGTTTTGTAAACAAAATAACTATAGAGTGGGGCTGTCAGAAATCGATCACGGAGTTCCTTTACAGCCAATCAATGTTTGTCTTATGAAAGTGAAACATCGGGTTATAACTTAGGCTTGATGAAAATAAATAATTAATGTAGCCTTAAGCCTAAACTCAACAAATTATTTTCAAGGTCTCTGGATCTGCAACTTGTAGAATCTATAGATCTAGAAAAAATCTAAATCTAGATCTAGCATTTTGATTCTAAAAATATTAAATTTCTGAATTAATTTTATTTTTAGGCTTAAGTTTTTAATAGGCCTAAAATTTTATCTTTTATTATGATGAGGTAACTTTTTCGTATATTACTAGATCTAGTAATAAATAAAATAAAAATATAAAACGATAGTTAGGCGATAGTCGATAGATAACCGGCCTAATAATAATTTATTAGGCTAATAAATTATTATTTTTTTATTGAGATAAAAAAGCCGAGGTAGGCCGGCCTAACAGCAGCCCTAACTCAATAACTGCCATTAACTAACAGAGTTAACATCTAGATTCTAAGCCCTAGATCTATATCTAATATTTAGTTCTAGACCTAGAATTATAGATCTAATCTACATCTAATGTTCACCCTCAAATGCAGTCATTTTTTCTTTTTAATTAAAAAAATTTTGATGGCGATTCACAAGCAAGCCTAACGTAGTCGTTATCCAGCTGAGCAGACGATAATTTTATTGAACTTTCGCTTTTCCAAAAAAGTTAGCCTTATTTACGCATTTCGAAAAATAAAGTTAGCTATAGATTCTATAACATTGAGCTTTTTTCTTTTTTTTTCTCTTTTAAATTGCATTTTAATGTAATGTGTTATTAAATGTATTATTAAAAATAAATTTTAAGGAAAAATTTTAAAAGTTCGAAACTCAAAAACAATAGGCTTTCTAAACTAAAATACACTGGGCCTAGTGTAGATCTAGATTTAAGGACCAAACTCAGTAATTTTAAAAGAGCGCCGTTTGACATCATTACGTCTGTGACAACAAATTTTTTAAAATCGCAACACTTACTGACAAAACAATGTTTTCAGAGTTTCTACCGCCCCTCCCCGAACGAAGTAGAATTTAAATAGAACATACTTTTACGGTATCCGCCCGGAAAATTTATAGACACCCGCCCACGAGAAAAAATTCTGAAACACTGTGTTTTATCTATATAGAATAATATAGAATAGTGAAATAGTAGAGAAAGAGGTGAGACAAAATTGAAAATACTAAATTTATGGAGGGTGAGGTGACAACCACAGTTACTGCACCGGGTGACACCCGACCACCAGTTAAACATCCACAGCAGTGTTTCTTCCAGACTTTTTTCTCCGGGGGTGCACTTGAAATTTTCGGGGGGGGGGGGGGGGGTTGGGGACAACAATTTCCGGGGGGACACACTGTCAAAAGTATATACTTCCTATATAAATTCCATTTCGTTCGGGGGGGGGGGGGGGGCGGTAGACTTTCTTCCGAAGAGATGCCTGGAAGAAACTCTGATCCACAGGGGCGCCGGTCCCGGTGGGACTTCTTGTTCGGTTTAGTCATCGTAGCGGCCCACCGTGTAGTGTGCTCTTTAAAACGAATACTATAGCGTTCATGTGGGAACCCGGGGGTGCACTGAGACACCCGACCGGCGAATTCGCTTGGTGCAGTTTGACCGTTGTGCAGGACGCCCAATCAGCATATCCCAGTTGCTAAGATAGTCACAGGTTAACTCTTGGTGCCCATCGCACCCTACCAGTGTTTCTTCCAGACTTGTTTTCTCCGGGGGAGGGGTGGGCACTAGAAAATTTTCGGGGGGGGGGGGGGGCGGACACTGGTAAAAGTATATATATTCTATATAAATTCCATTTCGTTCGGGGGGGGGGGGGTAGACGATCTTTGGGGGGGGGGAGGGCGAAGAGATACCTGGAAGAAACTCTGCACCCTACCAGGCTGCCACTCCTCCGAAATTTGTTTTTTTTTTTCGTTGAAACCTTTCTATGAGTATTCTCATCAACTTCCAAAAGAATGAAAGACAGAATAAAAGACAGAATAATAGACCCGCACATACTTTCTCTTTTATCTATAGATACTGATCTTAGCATTGATTCCACACGATCAAAGCTAAGTCCCGACTTTAAAAAAAAACGACTGTGGGGTCTTTCAAAAACCCTGTCTTCGAGACTTCTGAGGCTTAGAAAGTATTCACATTTGAGATAATTCATAGTTTCAAATTATCTATTTGGGTAACGTGTTTTGTTGGGGCGGCTTGGGATTCTATATCCGTATTCTTTAAAATTGTAATAACTAGCGTTGAATCCTCCTGAGCCTTGGTTGTAGTAAGGTCTTTGGTGTCCCCCCCCCACCCGATGATCTTCGTTAGGCACATATTATTGTCGTGTTAGTACCCAGATCATTCAATAAATACATTTTTTTCTTCTCAAATATAGACCTACATACCTAAGAAATAAATATATTAATTTATTGATTGTGTAGCTTTTAAAAAGTGATGGAACCCAAAGGCAAATCGTTTATGGACGAGCAGTTTATTTTGGCCGACGTTTTTTTTTTAGGGTGACCTACATTATGTTTGTAGTGTATTACATTTTCCACCAACTTTTATTTTGTCATTTGTTGTTTGTTTATATAAATGGAGACCCATTTAATTCAAATCAACATATTTGTTGGAGTTAGATTTAGAAAATTAATATTCCCGTTTCGCTGAAAATAAGCTTGCTAGCATTGCTAAATAAGTAAAAACTTTTTGATTATATTTTATTTTTCCTAATGTCATTACTTATTTTCCATATTTACTGATATATACAAAAGTATCCATTTATCCCAACAAAAAAATGCCCAGCAAATACCCACTTTTATCCCAACAAATGTACACCTTTATCCCAACAAATGTACACGTTTATCCCAACAAATGTACACGTTCATCCCAACAAATGTACACGTTCATCCCAACAAATGTACAAGTTTATCCCAACAAATGCACACGTTTATCCCAAAAATGTGCACGTTTATCCCATCAAATTTGTGAAACATATCTGTGTAATCTCCTCTAGGATCTCGAGTAGCTTTCTTTAATGATGGAAATAAGATAGGTGTAGGTTTCTGCTGACATTCGACACGACCATCCAGTTAAAACAATAAACGTCATTACAGTGTAGGTTACCGTGACGTGCATCCAATCAAAGGCCAAACTCTTTGCTTGCACTGAAAAGATAGTTTGACATGTACATTTTCTGGAAGTTAAAACGACCCAGACTTGCGACATTATTCAAACCTTTTAAAAAACCTGTTTGACTTCATTCTTTCAGCTGTACCTCACACCCCAACCCTCCCCCACCCACCCGATCACACTGGGTGTGAGTTTAATACTTCGGGGATCTGTCCCATATGCGACACCATTATTTATGTATGCCCATACAATTGGTTACCCTGTAGGAACCGTGCGCTTCTGGACGGTGATCTAAAAGTCTGACCAGTGCAAGTGTCCCCGAGCACCACACACATCATGGGAATATTAAATCACCGGCAATGACATTTCTCAAATTTTAATTTTTTTTTTTTACTAAGATTACCAAAAGTTGGTCAAATAAATAAATAAAATTGGTAGATATGAGGGGAGAGAATTTGTACACAAGTCTATTTACTTCATGGATTAGATTTTTTTTAAATTGAATGGTAAGCCCCAGTCTTCGTCCTGAGTGCACGCAAGGATAAATCTTATTGCACAACAATCTCTGGCAGGATAGGCTAAACAGTTTTCATAATGATTATTTGCAAACGTCAAATAATGATTGTTTTATTTAAAACGTCATTAATGATTGTTTAAAACGTCATGTAATGATTGTTTTATTTAAAACGTCATTTAATGATTGTTTAAAACGTCATGTAATGATTGATTAAAACGTCAAGTAATGATTGTTTGAAACGTCAAGTAATGATTGTTTAAAACTTCAAGTGATGATTGTTTGAAACGTCAAGTAATGATTGTTCAAAAGGTCACGAGTACTTAGTCTAGATGTGTAGAGTAGAGCAGTGTGGGTGAGCTAATGGCCAGTTGTCTGACACAAGTGTGAGATCCCATTGATTTTTTTAGAGACACTCCATTGCAGAAAAAAAGGACAAAAAAATGTTTTATAACCCTGTAAATAGTAAAAGGCGGAGTCTGTGTTCATAAATATTCAGATAAAGAAGTAGATAAATACAAATATTCAGATAGAGAAGTAGTAAAATACAAACATTCAGATAGAGAAGTAGATAAATACAAGCATTTCAGATACAGACGTAAATAAATACAAACATTCAGATAGAAAAGTAGATAAATACAAACATTCAGATAGAAAAGTAGATAATACAAACATTCAGATAAAAATGTAGATAAGTAAAAAGTAATCCAGACTTGGGCGATTTGCAGACTCTGCGTCTGGTTTACTTCAGGTAAATAATTAGACGAAGTGTTGATTGAATACACTTCAGGTAAATAATTAGACGAAGTGTTGATTGAATACACTTCCGGTAAGTAATTAGACGAAGTGTTGATTGAATACACTTCCGGTAAGTAATTAGACGAAGTGTTGATTGAATACACTTCAGGTAAATAATTAGACGATGTGTTTGATTGAGTACACTTCAGACTTCAGGTAAGTAATTAGACGAAGTGTTGATTGAGTACACTTCAGGTAAGTAATTAGACGAAGTGTTGATTGAATACACTTCAGGTAAATAATTAGACGAGGTGTTTGATTGAGTACACTTCAGGTAAGTAATTAGACGAAGTGTTGATTGAGTACACTTCAGGTAAGTAATTAGACGAAGTGTTGATTGAATACACTTCAGGTAAATAATTAGACGAGGTGTTTGATTGAGTACACTTTAAATAATTAGTAGAGGTGTTGAGTTACTTCAGGTAAATAATTAGACGAGGTATTAAATTGATGTTCAATATTGGAACAAATTAATTTAAATCTGCTGAGACATGTCTCTGTTCTAAATATCGGACACAGTTTCAACTCCGTGGTGAGTACGCGTGTGACTTTTTACATCGACAGATAATTATAAGAGCATCTGAGGGCAGAGTTGAGCGATGTGTCTTCACCCCAAATGTGTCTCATTTGTCAGCCACGCCACATACAGTGGCGTAGCTAGGATTTTCCGGCCCCTATGCAAAAATTATCTCCTCTATCAGCCATTAGACTACAACGGAGTTAAACATGGGAAGTGAAGAAATCGACTGCTATTTACGAGGGAGGGGTTTAAATAATATAAATATTCTGTACATTTTGTATTGTATATACTTAATTATTATGTATTACCCGGTAGCGTAAAATATCATTTGATTTTATGTCACCTTTATGTAAAAAGCACAAGTTAACTGTATGCCTGTAATATATATATATATATATATATATATATATATATATATATATATATATATATATATATATATATATATATATATATATATATATATATATATATATATATATATAAGTAACCAACACAGTAGTGTCACAAGATGGGGACGAAGGTGACACCATGTCGGCGTGATACTAGGACAATTTTTTTAGATGTACTGTCAAAACTATGTTTTATCCGTTAAAATAATAAAATACTAGTGAGAGAGAGGTGACACCTTGTTGGAGGGGGCGGGTGTGGTAACATCCTCAGTAAAAGCACAGGGTGATACCAAAACCTGTGACGCCACTAACCAAACACAATTTTTAAATAGGTGCCCATGGTCTGTTTTCTTCATGTTTTCAAGTTAGCAAAGGGGTTAATAAGTTCATTGAGATCTATTTCAGCTGCTTTTGTATGTACAATACTTTGGATGGCCAAGTTACTGACCCTAAGGGCGTATCTACAAGGTGTTTCATAACATCTAAATAATGAGCAAATAATGAGATAAAAATTACACCATAAAAGCATGATCTCCTTCCCGATCACTATATAATGCCAAAGAATTTTAATGCGGAACTAGCGTACCAGACATAAGTTATGTAAGTATAATTAGTCCTGTAAGAACAACTAGTTTTGTAAGCATATTCAGTTATGTAAGTATATTATTTTCTGTAAGTATAACTAGTCGTGTAAGTATAACTAATCGTGTAAGTATAACTAGTCGTGTAAGTATAATCAGTCATGCAAGTATAATCAGTCCTTTAAGTATAATCATTTCTGTTAGTAGGCTAAACTCAGTTCTGTAAGTATACAGTTATGTAGGTATTATCAGGTCTCTAACTATAATCAGTCCTGTAATTATAATCAGTCATGTAATTATAATCAGTCCTGTAATTATAATCAGTCATGTAATTATAATCAGTCCTGTAATTATAATCAGTCATGTAATTATAATCAGTACTGTAATTATAATCAGTACTGTAAATCTATATATATAAAGCAAAGTGGTCAAGTGCCCGATAGGGCACTTCCCGGCGCCGCAGGCGCGTCAAATTTGGAACGATGGTGCCTTCGGGCGATAGAACACGAGGGCCGGTGACGGTTGGCCGAAAAATATACGGAGAGGGGGTCAAAACTGACCTCGACTGACCGGCGCCTTATATGGGCTATATTACGAAAAAAATATTCCTCCGACGACCCCCCTTGATATTTTGTGAGGTGGTAGGAGAATGCCTTGGGGTGTCACAAAAAACTCGGCATATCTGGGAAAACTTCGTAAAGGAGTCAAAACTGACCAGTCGTATTTCCCTATATAATCTTTGTATTTTATGGGGAAAACAGAGGGTCATTTCAAAACGGATTTTAGGGCACTTACCTTCTTTACATCTGGCTAAGTTTTGGCATGCTTATAGGTAAATGGCTTGGCCGTAGGTCAGACATGTCGGTTTCACTCATAGCCCTCGACGAGGGCTAAAAAGTGACCGTGAGTGAAATTCTCTTTAAATGAGCTCTATTACGAAAAAAAATTTCCTCCGACGACCCCCCTTGAAATTTTGTGAGGTGGTAGGAGAACACCTTGGGGTGTCACAAAAAACTCGGCATATCTCGGAAAAATGGGGAAGTGGGTCAAAACTGACCAGTCGTATTTCCCTATATAATCTTTGTATTTTATGGGAAAAACAGAGGGTCATTTCAAAACGGATTTTAGGGCACTTACCCTCTTTACATCTCGCTAATTTTCGGCACGTTTATAGGTAAATGGCTTGGCCGTACGGCTGACCTGTCAGTTTCACTCAAAGCCCTCGACGAGGGCTAACAAGTGACCGCGAGTGAAATTCTCTTTATATGAGCTCTATTACGGAAAAAAATTTCCTCCGACGACCCCCCTTGATATTTTGTGAGGTGGTAGGAGAACGCCCTGGGGTGTCACAAAAAACTCGGCATATCTGGGAAAACTTCGTAAAGGGGTCAAAACTGACCAGTCGTATTTCCCTATATAATCTTTGTATTTTATGGAAAAAAACAGGGTAATTTCAACACAATTTTTACGTTACTTAACCTCTGTACATCATGCTAATGTTTTGCATACACTTCTATAGATGACTAGGCCTTATGGAAAAACTGTTGGTCAGACTCCAAGCCCTCGACCAGTGCTAAAAGATGACCGCGAGTGAAATTCTCCTTATATGAGATATCTATATATATAAAGCAAAGTGGTCGGGTGCCCGATAGGGCACTTCCCGGCGCCGCAGGCGCGTCAAATTTGGCACGAGGGTGCCTTGGGGCGATAGAACACGAGGGCCGGTGACGGTTGGCCGAAAAGTCTACGGAGAGGGGGTCAAAACTGACCTCGACTGACCGGCGCCTTATATGGGCTATATTACGAAAAAAACATTCCTCCGACGACCCCCCTTGAAATTTTGTGAGGTGGTAGGAGAACACCTTGGGGTGTCACAAAAAACTCGGCATATCTGGGAAAACTTCGTAAAGCGGTCAAAACTGACCAGTTGTATTTCCCTATATAATCTTTGTATTTTATGGGAAAAACAGAGGGTCATTTCAACGCGGATTTTAGGGTACTTAAACTCAGTATATCTGGCTAATTTTAAGCATACTCTTAGGTGAATGGCTTGACCGTTAGGGAAAACTGTCGGTTTCACTAAAGCCCTCGACGAGGGCTAAAATGTAACCGCGAGTGAAATTCTCTTTATATGAGCTCTATTACGAAAAAAAATTTCCTCCGACGACCCCCCTTGAAATTTTGTGAGGTGATAGGAGAACCCCATGGGGTGTCACACAAAACTCGGCATATCTGGGAAAACTTCGTAAAGGGGTCAAAACTGACCAGTTGTATTTCCCTATATAATCTTTGTATTTTATGGGAAAAACAGAGGGTCATTTCAACGCAGACTTTAGGGTACTTAAGCTCAGTATATCTGGCTAATTTTTTGCATGCTCCTAGGTCAATGACTTGACCTTTAGGGAAAACTGACGGTTACACTCAAAGCCCTCGACGAGGGCTGAAAAGTGACCGCGAGTGAAATTCTCTTTATATGAGCTCTATTACGAAAAAATATTTCCTCCGACGACCCCCCTTGATATTTTGTGAGGTGGTAGAAGAACACCTAGGGGTGTCACAAAAAACTCGGCATATCTGGGAAAACTTCGTAAAGCGGTCAAAACTGACCAGTTGTATTTCCCTATATAATCTTTGTATTTTATGGGAAAAACAGAGGGTCATTTCAACGCAGACTTTAGGGTACTTAAGCTCAGTATATCTGGCTAATTTTTTGCATGCTCCTAGGTCAATGGCTTGACCTTTAGGGAAAACTGTCGGTTTCAATCAAAGCCCTCGACGAGGGCTAAAAAGTGACCGCGAGTGAAATTCTCTTTATATGAGCTCTATTACGAAAAAAAATTTCCTACGACGACCCCCCTTGAAATTTTGTGAGGTGGTAGGAGAACCCCATGGGGTGTCACAAAAAACTCGGCATATCTGGGAAAACTTCGTAAAGGGGTCAAAACTGACCAGTTGTATTTCCCTATATAATCTTTGTATTTTATGGGAAAAACAGAGTGTCATTTCAACGCAGACTTTAGGGTACTTAAGCTCAGTATATCTGGCTAATTTTTTGCATGCTCCTAGGTCAATGGCTTGACCTTTAGGGAAAACTGTCGGTTACACTCAAAGCCCTCGACGAGGGCTGAAAAGCGACCGCGAGTGAAATTCTCTTTATATGAGCTCTATTACGAAAAAATATTTCCTCCGACGACCCCCCTTGATATTTTGTGAGGTGGTAGAAGAACACCTAGGGGTGTCACAAAAAACTCGGCATATCTGGGAAAACTTCGTAAAGCGGTCAAAATTGACCAGTTGTATTTCCCTATATAATCTTTGTATTTTATGGGAAAAACAGAGGGTCATTTCAACGCAGACTTTAGGGTACTTAAGCTCAGTATATCTGGCTAATTTTTGCATGCTCCTAGGTCAATGGCTTGACCTTTAGGGAAAACTGTCGGTTTCAATCAAAGCCCTCGACGAGGGCTAAAAAGTGACCGCGAGTGAAATTCTCTTTATATGAGCTCTATTACGAAAAAAAATTTCCTCCGACGACCCCCTTGATATTTTGTGAGGTGGTAGGAGAACGCATTGGGGTGTCACAAAAAACTCGGCATATCTGGGAAAACTTCGTAAAGGGGTCAAAACTGACCAGTTGTATTTCCCTATATAATCTTTGTATTTTATGGGGAAAACTGGGTAATTTCTACGCAAATTTTAGGGTACTTACTCTTTGTATAACTGGCCAATTTTTTGCATACACCTCTATAGATAGATGGACCGTATGGAAAACCTGTTGGTCAGCATTAAAGCCCTCGAAGAGGGCTAAAAATGACTGCGAGTTAAATTCTCATTATACGAAATTTGGTCAATTGGTCTATGAGCAGGGGAGGTAACTTTTTAATGTAACAATTTTTTAATATTTTGTATACTCTTTTTAAGAAAAAACAAAAATCATAAAGTATAGCATTGTTTTAAATGGATATTGTGTTATAAATTAAGTTTTGTATTGTATTGTAATTGTAAAATTAATTGCAAAAGTAATTTAATATATTTGATTGATAATTTTTATGAAAGCCCTTTCAGTTCTAATAACCTTGCGAGTAATAAGTTGCGAATATTCTATCAATTTATGGGTACTAAAAAAGTACCCCACTGTATAAATTTAGGCATTTAACATAACAGCCAATCGCCTATTAATTAATCATTCAATTTCTCAACTTTTTTTGAAAACCTAAGCGAAGCTAGGCAGTATGCCTAGTATATAAATAATTTGACGATCGATCCCGTTAATATTATTTGAGGTCGTAGACCGACCCTGGAGGGTAACAAAAAAACTTTAATCCCGTCGGAAAAAGCTATTGTAGTCGTTAAATATGTTTATATATCGTATTTTCTTATATAAGCATAGTAACTGTTTGTTTAAAAAAAAAGTAAACACAGAGATACGTCATTCGGTTAATTTCCAAGGGAGGTAACCATTTTAAATAATTATTTTTCAAATAATTGTATACTATTTTAAACAGAAACAGAAAACGACAAAGTATGGCATTTGTTTTAGATAAAAATAAGTTATTAATTAAGCTACATATCATAATTAAATAAAAAATTAATTTTAAAAGTCAATGTAATATAAATTATGAGATATACTGTTCATGGAACCTCTGTAGTTCTATTTCCATCTTAGTTATAAATTGCGTACTTTCGAACACTTTTTCTGAAAGCTGATGTTAAAGAGCATAGGCCTACAACATCTTCTCTAAAATTAGCATTACTGTTTACATTTAAGCACTCCACGCCTCATCCATCACCTAATAATTACTATTCAAATTATCAAATGTTTTTGAAAACCTAAGCGAAGCTAGGCAGTATGCCTAGTATAATCATAGACGTAGTGGGTGACACCATTTAGGGGGGGGGGGGGTGACACCAAGTCAAAAAATAGCAAAATGATAATTCCACTTAATTAAGTGATTCATTCGAGTGTTAAATAGTGTTTTAAGAGGTGCAAATCGAAAGTTTGAGGTGGGAGGGGGTGTGCAAATCGAAAGTCTGAGGGGGGTGCAAATCGAAAATTGAAAGTCTGTCCCCGGGAAGGGTCGCTAGGCCTCTGGGGTGGGGGGGGGGGGGTGACACCATTAAGTGGCGCACCTGGTGACACCCGACCTCGCTACGCCACTGATTAAAATCTTCATGTACGTTACACTGTACGTATAATCGGTTCTGTGAACATAACGTTTAAAATGAGTGGCCACGGAACTGACAGTTAAAAAACAAACTGGACAAAACACTACTCCCTTACACCCAGTCCTAGGTCACATGACATGGGTTTGTGGGAAGATGGGAAGGAGAACGATAATAAAAAATGTTTTTTGTTTTCTTTAATTTCCTTGTAATTACCCGAGACAATTTTTTTACTTTATACAATACAGAAGGCAATGTTTTATTTTTTTTTTTACTTTATACAATACAGAAGGTAATGTTTTAATTTTTTTTTTACTTTATACAATACAGAAGGTAATGTTTTAATTTTTTTTTTACTTTATACGATACAGAAGGTAATGTTTTAATTTTTTTTTTACTTTATACGATACAGAAGGTAATGTTTTAACATGAAGCTGGACACAATCAATCAATCAATGACGTCATGGTGTCTAATTACGAGTGAGCTAATTGTGGTAATTAAAACATGTCTGCTGTTTTATTTCGGATTTCAACATTAATAATATGTTAAGACTTCTAATTCAAAGATAATCAGATAACTTTTAAAATTCTGCAAAATTGTAGATTTTGAGAAATACTTTTTATTTACTTAATTTGTATCTGTTGCTAGAATACATCTTTTCTGATATAATAACATTGTATATACAAAGAGCAACATATTTAAACCTGAATGCCGTTTAGCATCAAACATTGGAGTGTAGTATAGCATCCAACATTTAGTGTTAGATAACATTCAACATTTGGTGTAGTATAACATCCAACATTTGGTGTTGTATAACATCCAACATTTGGTGTTGTATAACATCCAACATTTGGTGTTGTATAACATTCAACATTTGGTGTTGTATAACATCCAACATTTGGTGTTGTATAACATTCAACATTTGGTGTTGTATAACATCCAACATTTGGTGTTGTATAACATTCAACATTTGGTGTTGTATAACATCCAACATTTGGTGTTGTATAACATTCAACATTTGGTGTTGTATAACATCCAACATTTGGTGTTGTATAACATCCAACATTTGGTCTTGTATAACATCCAACATTTAGTGTTGTATATCATCCAACATTTAATGTTGTATAACATCCAACATTTAGTGATGCATAACATCTAACCTTTGGCGTTGTATAACATCCAGCATTTAGTGTTGTATAAACATCCAACATTAAATGTTAGATACCATCCACCATTTGGTGTTGTATAACATACAAAATTTGGTGTTGTATAACATCCAACATTTGGTGTTGTATAACATCCAACATTTGGTGTTGTATAACATCCAACATTTGGTGTTGTATAACCACGACTAACACTTGAGATCTCGTATCGTATGACCGAGGTAAACAAGAGCTGACGACACCATCAAAGTTCAGACGGCAGACATTGTGATTCGCCCTCCTCAGCTAACGGCCTCTTGTGTCCCCCTCCTTCCCCCCTCCTCCGCAAGGACTCTGATAGCAGATATGTAGGTGCCGGACTAATTATACGGGCGTCAAGCAGTTCGTCCCTTGCCACTTCAATTCACGTCACATTGTCCATCACTGTCCACGTCAATTCACGCCACATTGTCCATCACTGTCCACTTCAATTCACGCCACATTATCCATCACTGTCCACGTCAATTCACGCCACGTTATCCATCACTGTCCACGTTATTTCACGTCACATTGTCCATCACTGTCCACTTCAATTCACGCCACATTGTCCATCACTGTCCACGTCGATTCACGCCACATTGTCCATCACTGTCCACTTCAATTCACGCCACATTGCCCATCACTGTCTACGTCAATTCACGCCACGTTATCCATCACTGTCCACGTTATTTCACGTCACATTGTCCATCACTGTCCACTTCAATTCACGCCACATTGTCCATCACTGTCCACGTCGATTCACGCCACATTGTCCATCACTGTCCACTTCAGTTCACGCCACATTGTCCACGTCAATTCACGCAGAATTGTCCATCACTGTCCACTTCAATTCACGCCACATTGTCCATCACTGTCCACTTCAATTCACGCCACATTGTCCACGTCAATTCACGCCACATTGTCCACTTCAATTCACGCCACATTGTCCATCACTGTCCACTTCAATTCACGCCACATTGTCCACTTCAATTCACGCCACATTGTCCATCACTGTCCATTTCAATTCACGCCACATTGTCCACGTCAATTCACGCAGAATTGTCCATCACTGTCCACTTCAATTCACGCCACATTGTCCACTTCCATTCACGCCACATTGTCCATCACTGTCCACTTCAATTCACGCCACATTGTCCACGTCAATTCACGCCACATTGTCCACGTCAATTCCCGCCACATTGCCCATCACTGTCCACGTCAATTCACGCCACATTGTCCATCACTGTCCACGTCAATTCACGCCACATTGTCCATCACTGTCCACTTCAATTCACGCCACATTGCCCATCACTGTCCACGTCAATTCACGCCACATTGTCCATCACTGTCCACGTCAATTCACGCCACATTGTCCATCACTGTCCACTTCAATTCACGCCACATTGCCCATCACTGTCTACGTCAATTCACGCCACATTGCCCATCACTGTCCACGTCAATTCACGCCACATTGTCCACTACAGTCAACGTCATTGCAGCAGCCTCGAATTTACCCGATAGAACAATCATTTGATTTTATACCTAGGCAAAGAGATGTGTGAACATCAAATTTAAAATATTCCTTGTCAATATCTGTATTTCGTCTGGATTTTGACGTTGTTATTTGGTCTCGATTGCTTACATTAAGAATTGTTGACGGCTTTTCAACTTGATCCTATGCTTTATTACGTTTTAGACACTGTCTCTGTAACTTTATTCCCCAGCCTGTCTTGACCTCACCTCTGTAACTTTATTCCCCAGTCTGTCTTCTGTAACTTTATTCCCTAGCCTGTCTCTGTAACTTTATTCCCCAGCCTGTCTTAACCCTCACCTCTGTAACTTTATTCCCTAGCCTGTCTTCTGTAACTTTATTCCCTAGCCTGTCTCTGTAACTTTATTCCCCAGCCTGTCTTAACCTCACCTCTGTAACTTTATTCCCCAGCCTGTCTTCTGTAACTTTATTCCCCAGTCTGTCTTGACCTCACCTCTGTAACTTTATTCCCCAGTCTGTCTTCTGTAACTTTATTCCCCAGCCTGTCTTAACCTCACCTCTGTAACTTTATTCCCCAGTCTGTCTTCTGTAACTTTATTCCCTTGCCCGTGTCTTCTGTAACTTTATTCCCTAGCCTGTCTCTGTAACTGTATTCCCCAGCCTGTCTTAACCTCACCTCTGTAACTTTATTCCCTAGCCTGTCTTCTGTAACTTTATTCCCTAGCCTGTCTCTGTAACTTTATTCCCCAGTCTGTCTTAACCTCGCCTCTGTAACTTTATTCCCTAGCCTGTCTTCTGTAACTTTATTCCCTTGCCCGTGTCTTCTGTAACTTTATTCCCTAGCCTGTCTCTGTAACTGTATTCCCCAGCCTGTCTTAACCTCACCTCTGTAACTTTATTCCCTAGCCTGTCTTCTGTAACTTTATTCCCTAGCCTGTCTCTGTAACTTTATTCCCCAGTCTGTCTTAACCTCGCCTCTGTAACTTTATTCCCTAGCCTGTCTTCTGTAACTTTATTCCCTAGCCTGTCTTCTGTAACTTTATTCCCTAACCTGTCTCTGTAACTTTATTCCCCAGCCTGTCTTAACCTCACCTCTGTAACTTTATTCCCTAGCCTGTCTTCTGTAACTTTATTCCCCAGCCTGTCTTAACCTCACCTCTGTAACTTTATTCCCCAGCCTGTCTTAACCTCACCTCTGTAACTTTATTCCCCAGCCTGTCTTAACCTTAACTCTGTAACTTTATTCCCCAGCCTGTCTTAACCTCACCTCTGTAACTTTATTCCCTAGCCTGTCTCTGTAACTTTATTCCCTAGCCTGTCTCTGTAACTTTATTCCCCAGTCTGTCTTAACCTCACCTCTGTAACTTTATTCCCTAGCCTGTCTTCTGTAACTTTATTCCCCAGCCTGTCTTAACCTCACCTCTGTAACTTTATTCCCTAGCCTGTCTTAACCTCACCTCTGTAACTTTATTCCCCAGCCTGTCTTAACCTCACCTCTGTAACTTTATTCCCCAGCCTGTCTTAACCTTAACTCTGTAACTTTATTCCCCAGCCTGTCTTAACCTCACCTCTGTAACTTTATTCCCTAGCCTGTCTTCTGTAACTTTATTCCCTAGCCTGTCTCTGTAACTTTATTCCCTAGCCTGTCTCTGTAACTTTATTCCCCAGCCTGTCTTAACCTCACCTCTGTAACTTTATTCCCTTGCCCGTGTCTTCTGTAACTTTATTCCCTAGCCTGTCTCTGTAACTTTATTCCCCAGCCTGTCTTAACCTCACCTCTGTAACTTTATTCCCTTGCCCGTGTCTTCTGTAACTTTATTCCCTAGCCTGTCTCTGTAACTTTATTCCCTAGCCTGTCTTAACCTTACCTCTGTAACTTTATTCCCCAGCCTGTCTTAACCTCGCCTCTGTAACTTTATTCCCCAGCCTGTCTTAACCTCACCTCTGTAACTTTATTCCCCAGCCTGTCTTAACCTCGCCTCTGTAACTTTATTCCCCAGCCTGTCTTAACCTCACCTCTGTAACTTTATTCCCCAGCCTGTCTTAACCTAGCCTCTGTAACTTTATTCCCCAGCCTGTCTTAATCTCGCCTCTGTAACTTTATTCCCTTGCCCGTGTCTTCTGTTGGAAAAGTCTTTATTCAAATCCAGCTTTAACTGACGTGTATGAATCGCTGTCGGAAATTATTTTTTTACTGCTGCCCGTGTAACAAATTAATTTGATTAATTAGTGCATGTGATCATTGCAGTCAGACCTCGTTTCCAGTCACCATCCGAGCAAATTACACGGAGCTTAATTGCATTGAGCTTCATTTTCCAAGCTATAATTACCCTGATATCCCCCACTGGTCATCTTTGGGAAGACTTTTTCTTCCGCCTCTTGTACATTTTTCTATTTGAATAAAACATCAGTGCCGTATTTAGTTTGCTCTCAGTGGGAAAAAAAACCACGATAAAACAACCAATAAAAAGTACACTATTCATTACATGATGTTCGTTAGTACGAGCTACGTGATAGTGTAGTCTATGTTATGTCTGCCTGCTATTAATTTTAAATGACTATCTATTTCTAGCCGTTATCGTCTAATAAAACTGTCATTGTGTCCGGATGTGTGGACATTAAGAGATGGTCTCGTTCAAATGTAACCCCGTGGTTATGATCGGCTTTTGTCTGACTTTCACTCATGGATTCAATTACCATCATACTATCCGTTGATCCTGCCTGGAAAAATATCGTGTTTCTTGAATAGCTATCTCAACCTTTTAATCGTTACCGTATGCGGAGGATTAAAGTCCTCAAATGACGTCACGTAAGCCGATTTTAACCTACACCTATCCTAACGTCACGTCTCGCCACAAAATCAACACCTACACCTGTTCATGTACCCGACGTCACAATATTCCCCAGCAGTGTTTCTTCCTTTCCTGACTTTTTTCTCCGGGGGGGGGGGGGACGGGGGGGGACTTGATATTTTCGGGGGGGGGGGACTTGATATTTTGGGGGGGGGGAGTAGAAGGCGGACGACATTTTCCGGGGGGGGGGGTGGACAGTGGTAAAAGTATATGTTTTCTGTATAAATTCCATTTCGTTCGGCGGGGGTTTGCGGCAGACTTTCTTCGGGGGGGGGGGGGGGGGGGGTAGGGGGATGCCTGGAAGAAACTCTGATCCCCGGCCACGACTTTCATAGCACGATTATAACAGATTCTCAGTTTTCTTTTTTTTTATTCTTTAAAAGACCTCCCCCCCCCCTTCCCCAGAGGTTTAACTAGGGGAGGGTGTTTTGTGCGGCCGCCCCGGGCGCTGGCTCTAATAGGGTTCCAAAAGCGGTAGTAAAATATAAAAGCTCATTTTGTGCTTCAGTACTAAATAATTGAGTCAAAGATAAGAAACAGACGGCTGCTTGGGTGTACACTGACTTATGTAAGACCAACGTCAAAAATTAAGCCTCAGTTCGCCCGCCCCTCCCCCATCTCAGTCTGTGTCAAATCAGAGTTTATACTGTAACAACTCTATTTTTTCTTTAGCTTTTTATAGTGTGTCCATTCGTCATGGAAGGTTCCGAGCAAGATAACATTGGCAGACTCTGGACCCTGGATATGTACAAGTACTAATTAATATTCGGCGATATATGGAGATCTTGAAGATGCGGACTTGAGTTGAAAATAATATGTTGGATGTTTTAAATTTATAAATTTAGGTTATTTAAAGAAGAAAAAAAAGGCATATTCGAATGTAGAAACACTTTTTTAATTATGCACCCGGAAAAGTGTTTACAAAGTGTAATAGTATTAATTACTTTAAAAAAAAAACCACAAATTCCATTGAACAGCCGGGATTTTAACGGAATCAGTTAAATCTCTTAATCAGTGTATGCATTTAATATGGTGTTGTGTTAACTAATAATGTATATAACATCTAATTGGTTTTAAATTTTTTTTTTTAATATATAGGCCTATAATTCCCGTGGAACGTGTACCTATGGCTTGTTAGTTTATAAACAGCTAGACTACATGTCGCGCGTACTGTTGTCCAGGAACAGCGGAGTTGATTTCAGTACAAGCGTTCCAATCAGCGGTGCCTGGTGCTAAGATAGCCGCAGGAGAACTCCGGGCGCCCAACCGCACACTACCACCGGGGCGTCGGCCCATGTATATTTAAACAACAATTAGGCTAGTTACATTCGCTGGAGTGGGCTAGGCAGCTTCCCTCAATTTGATGGCGATCGGATGAATGAATAAAAGACAGAGAAATAAAGAAGCAGACAACGTCAACATTCGTTTGTAACATTTTTTACTTTCAGTCTGTTTTATTTTCAGGATATGAATGGCACTTCCGGCAAGTAATGTGACTTCCGGCTGTCAAGGAAACAAAAACTGGATAATTAATGGAACTGTCTTGTGAGAGCTCCAATTATGCATCGCTTTAAAATGTTAATTGTTTTCGATAATTGCAACGTTGATTCCAGTAAAGAGAGACACTGCATTAATTTCCTTTTTTTTTTATCTTAGATCACAATGTCTGAGGGTGGGTGGCTTTGTGGTCAAATCTTCTAGCTCAATTTTGACCCTCTTCTAATGAAGTGTTTTCGTTTTACAGTTAAAATTCTTTTCTGGTGACAACGCAAGAACATTCTATTTTAATCGATTGAGATATTACATTAGTCTTTAAAACTTTGTTAAAATATTACTATATTCAATAACAAAAAGGAAGATAAATGGCTAAGTAGTTCTGGCGATCCATTGGTTGGCTGGGGTGAGTTGTGTTCACGTGTGTTTTCACACCTCAGACATTACTGATGTACAATTGATTGCCGTTTACAGTTGACCCCAAACCACTCACTGGATCTTGGTACACAAGTTTTAGGCGGGAGGGGCGTTGACTAAAAGAACAAAAGAAATTAGGTACTAATTAACTTAATTAATTGTTCTTAAAAACTTGTATATCGACCTACTTTTTTATTCTAAGTTACTAAAAGTAAAAATTTAAAAAAGAACAAAATAAACTAAAACTATGTAAGAAATTATTGGCCTCTCATGCATCCTTGCACATTTTAGCGCCAACAGTTTGTAATACAGAAAGATATTTTGTTTTATTTTCTATTTTATGTGTGGATTTAACAGCGAAGTGTCAAACACATTTTTTTTGTTATTAGCTTTTTCTTAGGTCAAAATATCTGGATGTGGGTGGGTGGGTTTGCGTTCAAATTTTGTAAATAATTTTTGACTCGTTTCTAATACAATTAAGGGTCCTATGATAACTAAAAATTTTCAAATTGTATGTGTGTGTGAGAGAGAGTGTGCGTGTGTGTGAGAGTGTGTGTGAATGTGTGAGTGAGTGTGCGTGTGTTAATGTGTGAATGTGTGAGTATGTGTGTGCATGTGTGTGTGTGTGTTTGTGAGTGAGTGTGCGTGTGCGTATGTTAGATACAAAGACTTGCGCGTGGAGCATGGAGTAGACCATACTGTCTGTGTGTGTCGTAGCAGCCAGTCTTGGTGCCTCAACTCTGCTCTGTCTGTAAAACTATACCAGTGTATCAAGAACAATAGAAGGCTCGGTGGAAAAAGTACTTCAGTTACATTTTTTCAAAAAATATTTTTGTAATAGTTGATTACATCATCTAAATCATCCCTGTAAATTTTTTGTAATAGTTGATTACATCACTAAACCATCCCTGTGACATGAACAAAGTACCCAAGATGTAGGCAACTCAAAACAAAACAATAAATTTTACACTTGAGTGCTCTTTCCATTAAGCCCAATTTACGCTTTAAACAGCACGCTTTAAACAGCACGCTTTAAACAGCACGCTTTAAACAGCACGCTTTAAACAGCACGCTTTAAACAGCACGCTTTAAACAGCACGCTTTAAACAGCACGCTTTAAACAGCACGCTTTAAACAGCACGCTTTAAACAGCACGCTTTAAACAGCACGCTTTAAACAGCACGCTTTAAACACCACGCTTTAAACAGCACGCTTTAAACAGCACGCTTTAAACAGCACGCTTTAAACAGCACGCTTTAAACAGCACGCTTTAAACAGCACGCTTTAATCAGCACGCTTTAAACAGCACGCTTTAAACAACGTAGCTTAGGTTTACAGAACAGATGAAGAGAACTTAGGCGAACCTAATGTTTGCCCGCCATAGATTTCCATCGAGCAAACTGGCAGTAAGTTGTCAGATTCTTCCTTTACAATCGGAATTAAGTGTCCAGCAGTCTGACCTTATCTAAAGGTCAAATCAGACATGAAATGGGTCACAAAGACCTCTATTACTTAGGACAACAAGCTAAAAGCTATTATTAGTCACATTTGTATTGGCCGAGCGAGTCCACTGTTGATCAGCTGATAGACACGGCTAAAGTTAAATGTAATCTGTTCATTAGTTACCAGAATGTATACTTTACGTTGAACTGCTCAAATTAATTGACACGATTATTTTTGTTTCAAAACATATCAAGTAGGATACGTGTATTTTAACCTGTATTTGGTGTATACAGAATAACTTGTGTATCAAGATAGAAGCAATAATTAATTTAACAAAACAAATGCAATAACTAACTTAATTTTAACAAAGATATAGCCAACATACAAATACTTTATCTCACACAAAAACAACTAAAAATATGTAGGACAATAATTAACAAGGTAAACACAATGATTAAATTAAAGGGACAAATAAAATCAGTGAACAAATTAGTCTTTTTGTAAACATTTTTGTAGTTCCCCGTGGGATTCTAAATAAACATTGAATTGACATAAAGTAATGAATGGTTTTATTTTTTAGCTCCCATTAACTCCAGTGCAATCGGGAGTAACACTGATGAATGGTTTCCATTAGAAAGTGTAGTGTATCACACTATCATTCTTTAAAATATTGTCAGTCGAACTTTGTCTGACGAATTGCAACACTTTTGTTTGTGGTTTTTAGTTAGCGGTTTTTAGTTAGTGGTTTTTAGTTAGTGGTTTTTAGTTAGTGGTTTTTAGTTTGTGGTTTTTAGTTAGTGGTTTTTAGTTTGTGTTTATTGCACTCAAGCTCAATTGTTTATATCTACCAGCGAGTAGTGTCGAGGGTTTAATCTTCAGTTTGTGTCTCAAATCTCTGCCGTGCAGTTTTGAAAGTGAATCAAGTGTGTCCGCTCAGCTGTGTTGATACCCAGCACCCGTTGGAGAAATGTTTCTCTTGCTTGGAATCGGTTGACGAGGAGAGGGGATACGAGAAGGTGATAGGGACAAGATACATGGAGAGGGGAAGAGAGAGAGAGAGCGGATTTTATAAATTCAACATCTTTGAAATTTTATATTAAAAAATAAAGTTCTGATTGTAAGACATGCATTTAGTCCTAGAAATTAGGTATTCTGTCATTTAGGTATTCTGTCATTTAGGTATTCTGTCATTTAGGTATTCTGTCATTTAGGTATTCTATCATTTAGGTATTCTGTCATTTAGGTATTCTGTCATTTAGGTATTCTGTCATTTAGGTTTTCTGTCATTTACGTATTCTGTCATTTATGTATTCTGTCATTAGCTATTCTGTCATTACTAAAAGTCAAACCTCTATCCTGTACAACCAAAATCACACAATATTACAAGGACTAAAGAACTTGAATCCACAGTCTGTAGTTAAATAAATAATCCAGAGTTTTTTCCCCTGTCAACTTGTATCAAATTTCTGTTCTAAAAACATACTACAATTAAAATATTCGTTTATTAATTAGCTACATCGCCAAGATGTTTTTCTTGAAACCAGAGTTTTTGTTTAACGAGTTTCTGATAACATGAGACAATAAAAAACGTCACAATAATTGCTTTTCTTCAAGTCAAATGTTTGAAGAGTTGTTTTGTTGAGTTCTTCAATTTCATCCCTACTGAAGTGGAGGCACAATATCAAAATAATTAGAGGAAGTAGCGTATTGTGTAGGCTAGTGTTAGATTAACAATGATGACGTTAGAGCAATACTATATAGCTAGTGTTAGGTTAACTATTGACAATATAAACACCTTTTTTAGTGCATCTAGGGAGAGGGATACACGATAAAACTTACAATTATCCTGTTGCTTGGGATACACAATAAAACTTACAATTATCCTGTCGATTGTGATACACAATAAAACTTACAATTATCCTGTAAACTGGGATACACAATAAAACATACAATTATCCTGTTGATTAGGATACACAATAAAACTTACAATTATCCTGTAAACTGGGATACACAATAAAACTTACAATTATCCTGTTGATTGGGATACACACAAAAAACTTACAATTATCCTGTAAACTGGGATACACAATAAAACTTACAATTATCCTGTTTATTTATAATTTTTAAAAAGATATATAAATGTCATCTATCGTTTAGCAAACATGGCATTGACTGCAGGCACGATGACTACTTGTACAGGGGAAATATAAAATAGTTTCTAATAGAAGAATTTCTAAAGCAGGTTTATGACATGATATTGTCTTTAACAAACTTTATGATAAATAGCACCAGTTTTAAAATCCTATCACATTTTAGAAGATTTACAGCACACATTCGATTTGTTATTAAATAAATTATTAAATAATTAAAAATGTGTCATTGAAGTAAGTAATGTGGATGTGAAATATAGTATAGCATCATCGTGTTATGAAGGATGGTCGGTCAGTATATTAATTATTATCTTGTTCTGAATGATGGATCCAATAGGTCAGTATAGCATCATTATGCTCTGAGTGATGGATCCAATAGGACAGTATAGCATCATTATGTTCTGAATGATGGATCCAATAGGTCAGTATAGCATCATTATGTTCTGAATGATGGATCCAATAGGTCAGTATAGCATCATTATGTTCTGAATGATGGATCCAATAGGTCAGTATAGCATCATTATGTTCTGAATGATGGATCCAATAGGACAGTATAGCATCATTATGTTCTGAATGATGGATCCAATAGGACAGTATAGCATCATTATGTTCTGAATGATGGATCCAATAGGTCAGTATAGCATCATTATGTTCTGAATGATGGATCCAATAGGTCAGTATAGCATTGTTATGTTCTGAATGATGGATCCAGTAGACTGAATGCAGAGGCGTAGCGAGGGGGGGGGGGCATAAATGGGTTGGAAAAATAAATTGAAAGCTTGAGGGGGGGGGCAAATAAAAAGTTTGAGGGGGGTGCAAATCGAAAGTTTGAGGAAGGGGGGGGGGGGGTGGAAATCGAAATCTTGAGGGGGGGGGGGTGCAAATCGAAAGTTTGAGGAAAGGGGGGGGGGGTGCAAATCGAAAGTTTGAGGAAGGGGGGGGGGGTGGAAATCGAAATCTTGAGGGGGGGGGGTGCAAATCGAAAATTTGTTCCCGGGCGCCGGGAAGGGTCGCTACGCCTCTGACTGAATGTTAAAGTTTAGTGAATCAGTCTGGTTAAAACAAACCTTATCAAATGCTGATTTTTAAAAATTGTTGAAACAACTACCAAAATAGTTTTATGTTTGCCGTAGACAAATTATTACCAAGATTGTCCATATTTAGATATTGGTTGTGTCTTTAACACGTGGGCTGTATACAGGCCTACATAATGTGTCACCCCACTGGCCAACCCTACGACAATAATACTAAAACCCCAATCCAACCCCTCCCCTTTTCCCCGTCACCCAGGCCCACGTGTCACTCCACTGACCAACCCAGGGACAGTCATACTACAACCCCCATCCTACCCCTCCCTACCACACCCACAAATGTAAACATTGTTCGCTGTTTTTACAAGCTTTTATTTAACTTGCTTCCTCGCCAGTCTAGATTGAAACGGCCGTGTGAAATTGCAGGCACTTCTAACTAACAGATACAGTTCTTAATTGGTATGTGGGTCAAGACATAAAGACAACGCATCGTGACATTCAATTTGACTTGAAATTTGGATTGAATTAGTAGGCAGTTCTAGTTATATCCACACAGGTCATCACGGCCGTGTTGGGCGTGGAGCGAGGGGTCGCTCCACGTCAAAAGGCGTCATTACGTTCAATAGGCACGCGATGGTTTTTAGTCGGGTTTACAGCCCATAATACTTTACTGAAACTTTAGCTATAAACTTGACAATGGTTTTTAGTCATGTAACTATTGTAAATAAAACATGTAAAGTACTGAAAAAAAAAAATCATAAAAACGTTTTAATAACAAGCTTTTATGTAATAATTACAAGCTTTTATTTAACTTGCTTCCTCGTCAGTCTGTCTGTCTGTCTGTCTGTCTGTCTGTCTAGATCGAAACGGCCGTGTGAAATTGCAGTCACTTCTAACTAACAGATACGGTTCGTAATTGGTACGTGGGTCAAGACATGAAGACAATGCATCGTGACATTCAATTTGACTTAATTGCAGTGGCGTAGCGAGGTCGGGTGTCACCCGGTGCGGCACTTAATGGTGTCACCCCCCCCCTCCAGAGGCGTTGCGACCCTTACCGGGGACAAACTTTCAAGTTTTCGATTTGCACCTCCCCCCTCAAACTTTCGATTTGCACCCCCCCCCCCCCTCAAGTTTTTCTCTCTATATTTTGCCATTTTTTGCCTTGGTGTCACCCCCCTAAATGGTGTCACCCGGTGCGGTCCGCACCCCCCCTCCCGCCCCCCCCTGCTTAATTGGTCGCCTAATTAATTTTTTATGAATTAATTACAATTTGGACCGAATTAGTAGGCAGTTCTATCCACACGCGTCATCACGGCCGTGTTGGGTGTGGAGCGAGGGGGGGGGGGGGCTCTACGTCAAAAGCGCGTCATCACGTTCAATAGGTGCGCGATGGTTTTTACTAATTTTAGTCGGGTCAGCAGTCTAGTTCTTTACCACTAGACTGCGCCATCCCATAATACTTTACTGAAACTTTAGCTATAAACTTGACAATGGATTTTAGTCATGTAACTATTGTAAATAAAACAGGTAAAGTATTGAAAAAAATCATAAAACAAAACGTTTTAATAACAAGCTTTTTATGTAATAATGCACTAAAAAGTAGAAAATAAATTATACACTACTATTTAAATAACTATAAAGAAAAGCGTGGGTCACTTTAGTATATATTGGATACCTTTACTAATATTTAGGAAGAGACCCACGCTTTTCTTTATACTTATTTAAATAGTAGTGTATTTTTTTTTCTACTTTTTAGTGTATATTACATAAAAGCTTATTATTAAAACGTTTTTTATGAATTTTTTTGTGTGTAAGTTATCAGGTTCAATATGAAACTTAAGTTCACTTAACACAACATAAAACAATTTTATTCTATTGACTCTTGAAAAGTTTTAATCTTTAAATATTTATAAAGGTCAGACACAGACAGATTTGAACATACAAGACAAAAAATGTTAACAATTGAAGTTGTTTCAACATTGCGGTCTCGAAATACGTTATTAAAAGTACGTTTCCATACCGCTATTAAGCCGCTTACATTAAAGTGAAACTTTTAATTAAAATTCATACGATCCATTAATGAACAATCTCATGAATAAGAGGCGAGGGTTGAATATTTAACATCCTTACTAGAACCAGATTAAGGACGAGAGTCCTTTGTGTTTATCAAAAAATGATTTAACAACTTATGAAGCACAAAGTTAATCACAATAGTAAACAATACTTTAATACCATTTTAAAGTAAGCACAAACTTTACCGAAAAAATGTCTCTAAAAACCTTGTGCATTTTTTGTTTTGAGTTGTCATTTGTATTATAATCCTATACTGTCTGTGATATTTTATTCCCAACCTAAACAATGTTGGTACCCAGAGGCGTATCCAGGTTTTCGTTGTAGGGGGAGCGAAAAGAGCAAAAAAAAGGCGCCGAATTTTTAACACGTTCTATATACTTGTATTATATATATATATATATATATATATATATATATATATATATATATATATATATATATAATTACTTGCTGTATGACATTACTTCGCTATGATGTAAAATAAATTGAAAGTAGCACTCTAAAGAAATAAGAAAAAACACACAATGTAAGCCGACAAAACAAAAATTGTATCAATCTAAACAAAAAATATATATACACACACTACAACCAAAAACAATGAACGTAACACAATCTATTTTGTAATTCTTGTAAAAAAAAAAACTCTTACATAATAATTCCTGGGAAATTATTTAAGACAAGTGAAATAGGGGAAATAATCACTCTCTTAATATAAATATGTATATATCTACACATTTAATTACAAGTGTCAAAACAAATAAATAATTACATTAGAATATTATGAAATTGTTTAACATTATTCGTGTTTACAAAATGTTTTTGTCTATAATCAGACTTTAATATATCGTCATCATAAATGCTAAAGTATTACAGCATAATGAAAGTTTTTAAAATCAGGGTTGGTATAAAACCACGATTTTCGATACAATAGAGGAACATTTGGAATAACAACGTACATTTTATTAAATATCGGTCTATTAGTTCAGTTCATATATTTTTATTAACTATTTTAATTAACTACTGCTTCTTTGTAATCTTTAAAGATTAATTTTTAAAATAGTGATAGGTATGGGTTAGATCACTGTATTGATCACACACCTTTTTACTGGTAATTGCAAAAACAATATTCACAGAGTTTTACGTTTAAAAAGCTAATTTTCTGGCGGCATGGTACTTTGGTACATCATTACGCGTTTTTCTACATGTACTTAACAGATCAGTTCGGGGTGGGTTGGGGGGGGGGGGTGGGTTCAAATTTATTCACCACTTTCCGTTCACTTTAGGTCAATTATCCAACCCAGTGTATACCTAGGTGTGACATTAATGTCGCTCTACACAATTGTGGTGGTTAGGTGTGTTGGGGGGGGGGGGGAGTGATAACCAACCACTACGCAGTTTGCTCATAAGTAAATTTAAATAGAGGTGCCGCATCAGTTGTATTTGTTTCTGTATTGTAATTTTTTTAAAAATTAATCACGCGATTCAAACTGTATATATAAATTAATTATGTGTGAAGTTTTATGTATAACATTTTCTAATTCAATTCTTCATAAGCAAATACATTATACAGTTGCCTTAAACTTAACACCCCTCTTGCCAAGTGGTACTACCGTAGAGGTTTTTTAAACATTGCAACGCATCGTAATGGTTATTTTTAGAACTGATGCAGCTGTTAATATGTGTTGTAAACGTAGACACTACTTGACTAGTGCAATAATGCTTAATTGCTGCATGAAAAGAAACCTTGTGATTTACATAGATGTGCCGACCAAAAATATTTTTTTAACAAATATCATTGTTTCAAACGTGGAGTTTAAAAAGTTTCCAAAAAGGCGCCACTTTGCTGAAAATGGCCAGAGGGGGAGCGGCCGCTCCCCCTGCTCCCCCCCCCCTGCGTACGCTACTGTTGGTACCCTTTCGCCATTCATTAGTTAGATTTAAAAATAGCTTGTCTACAGAAATGGGAACCGCTGATAGGGTGACTGAGGTTCTGCCAGGAAGTCCAAAGTCTACCAAGGGACATAACAATAAAAAATATATCAAAACACGACCTTTACACTCCAATGTTATAATCTCATACGCTCAACATAAATCTAGCATGACTTTACTAGCAAAGTTTGTTTCGTACCTTGTCCAAAGTTCAGGGTTTATTTACAGGTGGTACGCGAAGATTAGAATTTTTAACGTGCGAGATAGCATGTATTATTCATACCGTCAGTATCAGCATAGCCAAGAGAGATAGTGGGAATTTTTTTTTCAAAACGTATTAGCCATGGCATAAATAAACACAAACAGAAAGCTATCACGTGTACGTGGGGTGTTTGGTATTAGGACATTGTTTAGCTTTAGACTGATGTTGATGAGGGACATAGTCATAGGCCTATAATGTGGCCTTTGTTTAGACTGATGTTGATGAGGAACACAGTCATAGGCCTATAATGTGACCTTCTATGCGCCTTAAGAAAGTTGATGCCACTTTTGTTTGATGAAAAATTTATTCGCAGATCTGCAGCTATGGCAGTTGATTAATGAAGACATCTTTTTGACGTCACTATGTTGGATGTAGGCAGTAAATTTCGGTCAGTCATTGGCCAGCCAATGCGCGGATTGGCTGTGAAATAAAAATATGTTTGGCTAAATGGGCGCCTAAGTGTGGTAATCTGAAAATAAATATCTTCTCTCCAATAGCAGAGATAAAAGGGCTAATATACTCTACATAAGCCTCATGCGTTTAAAATCTCAAGAGGTAATTTTTTAAATCATGTACGCAGACATACAGAAATAAAATAGCACTTTCATAAAATTGAATCGTGAAGCATTTTTTTATTGTTGTTTAACGGTATCGCTTATCCCATTAATAAATAATTTATTTTGTCCAATATAGGCTAACGGGTCGGGTTTCATTGAAACTTTTCTAATAGGAATTTGAACCTTTCGTTTAATTTACAGACAGGGTTATTTAAATCACTCTTAAACACAATCACTCATTAAAGCTATACCGTGAACTTGGCAAACAAAATATGGAATAGCAAAGAAAACAAGATTTGATTGTATAACATAAAAACATAATTAAACTTTTCTAGCTTGCAACATTAACACTGCTCATATGTATTACCTAAGCTGTCTGACCTCCTGACCTAAGTTGTCTGACCTCCTGACCTAAGCTGTCTGACCTCCTGACCTAAGCTATCTGACCTCCTGACCTAAGCTGTCTGACCTCCTGACCTAAGCTGTCTGACCTCCTGACCTAAGCTGTCTGACCTCCTGACCTAAGTTGTCTGACCTCCTGACCTAAGCTGTCTGACCTCCTGACCTAAGCTATCTGACCTCCTGACCTAAGCTGTCTGACCTCCTGACCTAAGCTATCTGACCTCCTGACCTAAGCTGTCTGACCTCCTGACCTAAGCTGTCTGACCTCCCGACCTAAGTTATCTGACCTCCTGACCTAAGCTGTCTGACCTCCTGACCTAAGCTGTCTGACCTCCTGACCTAAGCTGTCTGACCTCCCGACCTAAGTTGTCTGACCATCTGCTCACCTGTCTGACCTCCTGACCTAAGCTATCTGTGACCTTCTAGTCACCTCTGCTGTCTGACCTTCTGCTCACCTAAGCCGTCTGACCGGTGACAGGACAAATGATCTCAGGACAAATGATCTCACGGACAAATAATACCAGGACAAAATATCTATGGACAAATGATACCATGGACAAATGATCTCAGACAAAATATCTCACAGTAAAATATTTATAGTTTTTTGTGTTATTTTAGCCGATTTTAACTTTTTGTTTAAATTGAATATCATATTATGGATTTTGTTTACTTTTTTTTGCACATAATTATTGTAAGATATAGCCAACTACATGAAGAACTTAAATTTAATAAACAAACTATCAACAGACTGAGTAAACTTACTTTTTTTTTAAATAGAAAATTTATATGAAAGTATTAGACAAAATAAACAGGGAGTGATCTCCCCTAAACTAAAACAACAGGGGATGGGAACTCGGGATATACACATGAATTTTAATCCATTTTAAATACTTAAACTTTTTAAAATATAATAAATCTCGTGGAAAAAGAATTGCATACCAAGTGAACGCCAAATAAAATGTGCATAATAGTGCGCAATATTATTAGTACTTTATAAATTTACATTAGTTTTTTGAGAAATCGGAAATAGCGTAAATTACTACTTTCCGTCAACGGATATTACTCAAAATTTGATAGAAGGTAGAGAATTAGATCTTTTACTTATATGTAAAATTTCATTTATCTATCTGAAATAGTACTCAAGTTATAGACTTTTGAAAAATTCAAAGTAGAAAAAGTACCACTTCCGGTTATCGGAAATCGCTCAAAAGTTAATAAGGATCTACGATTTTTATAAAATACTTATATATGAAATTTCATCAACCTAGCTGTAACGGTACTTAAGTTATCGTGTTTACACACACACACACAAACATACAGACACACATACACACACACAGACATACGGACAAGATTGCACAACTATGTTTTTCCGACTCTGGGAGGTGTAAAACGTTGAGATTTGCAAATATCTCGATTATTTTTTTTTGCACGATTACAAGACTTTCTCTATACTTTGTAGATCTATATACGAGAAAGTAAAAATGCATAAAACAAGTAAAATGATGATAGCATTAAATTAACCCCATTAATGGCAAAACACGTGAAAGAGTTTTTAAAAGGAAGTTTTGGTCTACAGGTTCGTAATATGAAATTGGTGTTTCTATTGCAACACTGAAAGGGGTGTTTTCATAGCCCTTTCATCAATAGATGAGAAATCTCCTTTGGTCTAGTATCGTTCAACTAATGTGGTAGGATTGACTCATGACCGGCAAGCCCACCTATACTGTCTATCGAAACTTAGTTTGAGTCTACGAATATTATACTTCTAATTGCAATTTTAATATGCTTAATGTAATGTGACAAACCTTTGCGACAAACCTTTTCTCACAATTATTTATGTGAAAAAAAAATTTAAAGTAAAATCCTTAAAACAGTTTTTTAAAATGTTAAAATCGACTAAAATAATCTCAAATACATTTTGCCGTGAAATATTTTGTCTGAGATATTTTGTCTGAAATCTTTTGTCTGAGATCTTTTGTCCGCGAGATCATTTGTCTTTGAGATCATTTGTTCTGATATCATTTGTCATGGAACCGTTTGACCTCTTTGACACTTAAGCTGTCTGACATTCCCATCACCTAAGCCATAAGCCATCTTGCTCAATCTGCTGACCTTGGTTAGATTTGAGCTGAGGCTATTATTTCAAGTTTGAATGGCAAAACTTGAAACGATAAACGTCTTCCTGACTGTTGCAAGATGCTAGAAACACTGGCACAGAGCCAGTAACATTGTGAATCATTGATGTTAGTGACAGTACGATTTAACAGTTGAATCAGAAATATCACCATTGTGACCATTACAAGTGTTTTATTGTCTAGTCTTGAAACTCAACTTTCAAAGATTATGAAGGGTGCGATTTCTTTCAAATGCTCCGATTACATTTACATTTTCGAAATAGTTTGGTATTGAAATAGTCACAAAATTAACAAAGAGATTACAGTATAGGTCTTTAATAAGTTTCGGAAATAAGTAGGTGATAGCGACGATAAGAGGCGTAGCGACCCTTCCCGGCGCCCGGGGCGAACTTTCAATTTGGCACCCCCACCCTTCCCCCCTTATATATATATATATATATATATATATATATACATATATATATACATATATATATATATATATATATATATATATATATATATATATATATATATATATATATATATGTAACTAGGGTGGGCCTAGTTACTAGTCACTATTGTTGAGAACGCGATAGTGCAGGTGTTGGACTGATAAGCCAACTGATAACGATTATAAAGCCACGGCGTAGTTTGGAAGGATACGACAAGCGCTGTCAACTTTGACACGACTTGGCTGACGAAACAGTGCAGATGTTATATTAAATCGGACTGTACGACAGAAGCGGCGTAATTAACATTCTGATGCAACAATTAGAATCGATTACGATTACGATTATAATAGAACCGAATACGACTACGGATACGAAGGGGATATAAGGAAGGCGACGGCTCAGTCTCTCTCTCTCTCTCTCTCGATCAGTCAGTCTGTGTGGCAGTATCAAGTTGGTTATATTGTGTTAAGAAGGACGATAGACATGTGTATTCAGTTATATGAAGACTAGTGAGGACTGTTGGGAGTCAGTTGATTCAAACTATTATTGTGAAGCATTCCTTTTGATTCAGTATATTATTGTGAAGCATTTCTTTGATTCATGTAATAAAAGGATCAATAGCGAACCTGCATCTTCGAGTATCTATACTGTGGTCGATGTTGTGTAGAATGAGTGGTTAGACTCGGTAACATTTGGCGTTGTCGAGCAGAACTCGTTAACATTTGGCACTACAGGCAAATAGTCTCGTTACATTTGGCGCTGCGGACAGGGTCACATTTGGCGCTGCGAGTAGCCTAGGTCACATTTGGCGTCGTCGGACAGGATGAATTCAACTAGACTTGCCGCTTTAGGCACCCATAGTCAACCTTGTTCATAACTGTGTTTAGTGTGTGTGTGAATTCGGACATTCAGGAACAGTGAAAATTGAGGAACGAGGAAAATTTTTTTCATACACACATGGTAAGAAAGGTCTTTTTTTATTTGAAGTAAATAAATAAAAGGGAAGACGGAAATCAGAATTGAGGAAATTGAAAAGAACAGAGATGAGACACCTTTCATTATCATTCTGGCTTGGTGTCACATGCTCTTTTGCTGCTGCAAGCATGTGGCTCAGTATACCCCTAGTTGTAGCACCAGCCACCATGGGGACAGCTATGGGGCTGACCACCAGCATCCAGATAATTGTCATTGGTATCTCCAACTGGGTTGTTGGACAAATACTGGGCAAAGATGGCAACCAAGATACGGATGTAACTCTTAGACACTGGAAATGTGTCATGATCTCCCTGTTGGGCAACACTATCTGCTGCATAGCTGTAACATTTTTCCTTAATGTGAGTGGCAGACGCGGGAGTGGTATTTTAGATATCGGAAAGGGACAGAAACTCCTGCTGGCCCAACAATCTGAGCCAGATAAAGATAGCCCAGAGATAGGCAACGGTGAGGATGACCCTTTGCCTCCAGAGGGACCAGGACAAAATTTGGACAAAAAGCCGATCCATATTGTGGTCCTGCCCAGTGAGTCCCACATTAACAAATTTTACGGGGACGGTGATCCAGCTTTAACCAACAGGTTCAGTGAAGAGGTCAAAGCGGCCTGGGCCTCAAGACACATGTCACCAGAGGAAAGATTAAGACTGCTGATGGGCAGTATAGGAGAGACGGTTAGGGCAGAGGTCAAATGCCACGATAAAACCATCCAATCAGATCCAGATAAGGTGCTGGATCTAATTATGGAGACCTTTGGGGAGAGACGGTCGGGATCGCAACTGCTATCGGTGTTCGTAGGCGTAAAGCAGAGAATGGCGGAGAGTGTGATGGAGTATTCACACCGAATGAACGGGGCCTTTGATTCGGTAAAGGGCAAAACACCTGACATTGATGTACGCCTACTGAGGGACCATTTCATCGAGGGGCTAGCAACCCCGATCTTAAGGAGAGAGTTGAAAGAGGAGGTCCACAAAGACCCACAGTTGACCTTCCTTCAGGTCAGGAACTCAGCGATCCGCAGGTCCGAGGATGAGGACCAATCGAACTGTTCGGTAGACAAAGTCTCGGTGCCGGAACAGAAACAATCCCCACCCACAGGGACCGGCACGATGGAAACCATGATGGCCCGACTGTTGGCCCACCTGGATAAGGTTGGCCAACGATTGGAGAGGTTAGAAAGCAGGTCAACAGCAGAGAATCAGGGCAAAAACGGGACAAAACATGGTCAGGTTGGACAGCCGCGACCTGCTGGTCCATCGCTCCGGTGGACGGCTGACGGTCGACCAATTGGCTTGTCCTGCTCTCAACCCGGACATGTGGCACGGTACTGTCCGGTGAAACGAGCGCCCTCTGTAAGGCAAGACAAGGCTACAGAGTGGCGAGGTTATGGCTTAAGAAACAAAATGGGACAAACAATGAAAGAGTCTCAAACAGGACTTGAAGAGAAATTATCAGATATTGAAAAAGAACTTCAAATTACACAAGGAAAATTAGATTTGAAGCGTTCTGAACTTCAGAATTGTGAAACTAAGCTAACAGATACTATAGCCTTGGTGGAAGAACTTAAGAATTCAAAAGACTTGTTAATAATAGAAAAAATGAACTGTGAAATGAACTTGGATGTTGAAAAGTTTCAAGTGAACAATTTGTTGGCAGAGAAAAATTATGATAAGAAAGAAATTGGTAAACTTAAGAATGAGATCTCAATGTTAACCATGAAACTGGATAGGGAAAGTTCATGCAAATTAAAAGCACAGGAGAAATGTTCATCTTTAAAGTGTCTGTTAGCTGAAGAAGAAAATAAAAACATGAGACAACAGAACAGTGTTGGCAAACTAGAAGAAATGATAGAAAAAGAAAGGCTATTGAATCAACAGTTAGAAAAGCAAGTATTAGAACTAATGAAAAAGGTTGAAAATGATACACTTCTTATAGCAGATGAAGAAAAAGAAGTAGAAGTCTTGCACATTTCTATTGAAGAAGTAGAGGTGATGCAAAACGGGCAGACTGTGGTGGAGCACAGATCCACAGAGCCCCGTCATATGGACATTAGTGATTTTAATTGCCTTAATCACAAAGAGATAAGAGATGCCCAGAGAACGGATAGTGGCTTACAGCCGCTGTTGAAACACGTCCAGGAACAAAAATTTCCAGGAAGAAGGGAAAGAGAACAATTTGGTCGAGAAACAAAGAAAATACTGAGTCAGTGGGACCGTCTCAGTATAAAGGAGGGTGTTCTCATGCGGAGAATTCATGACCAAATAGACGGGACAATACACCAGGTGGTTGTGCCTGGACAATTACGAGAAGAAGTGCTAAGGTTGGCACATGACAGGGCAGGACACCAGGGTCAGGACAGGACGCACAAAATATTACGACGGAGGTGTTACTGGCCCAATATGGAAACGGAGGTCAAACGCCATTGTGAGGCTTGTGTGAGGTGTCAGCATGCGAAAATGCCAGTTGTCAAAATGAGACAGCCATCAGGACACCTACTAGCGACAAAACCACTAGAGATTGTGGCTATGGACTTTACGTCGTTGGAGCAATCATCGGATGGGACGGAACATGTGTTGGTAATGACTGATGTATTCACCAAATGGACTGTGGCGGTGCCCACACGAGATCAGACTGCCAAAACAGTGGCAAAGGTCTTAATAGAACATTGGTTCATCAAATATGGCATACCAAGACAATTACACTCTGACCAAGGAAGGGCCTTTGAGTCAGAAGTAATTAACCAACTGTGCAGCCACTACGGGATCAACAAATCTAGAACAACCACATTTAATCCGAAAGGAAACGGACAGTGCGAGCGGTTCAACCGCAGCATGCATGATTTGCTGCGTACGCTAGAACCTGAACAGAAAAAACGTTGGCCTGATTTTCTCCCAGAGTTGGTATATCTATACAACTGCACCCCCCATGCCACAACCGGCTTTTCGCCACACATGTTGCTGTTCGGACGGGAGGCTCGACTCCCTCTTGACTTGTTCCTAGGAAAAAAGGAGAGTATGACTGGCTCATACACTGCACTGGAATATGTGAATGAACATATGAGACGAATTAGAGAAATGTACAGGGTAGTACAGGAAAGACTAGAACATGAAGCACGGCGAAGGGAACCGCCGGTACAGACAAAGGACCCGCCACTCAAACTGAACGACAGGGTATTACTGCGTAGCCACCCGTTAGGCAGAAACAAAATCCACGATCTCTGGGGACAGGAGATATGGCAAGTCGTGGAGATGCCTAAAGAAGCAGGTGGCCCCTTTAAGATAAGACCCATCGATCACGCCAAACCGGATCGGTGGGCGAATATTGCTCAATTAAAGAAATATTGTCATAGTCAAGAAGAGCAGTTACACACAAGGAAACCCAAGACAATTAGGGAACCGGAAACTATAACGGAAATTCACATACCCATCCCGGAACCATGTCACCATCAACAGAACAACAGCGAGACACAAGTGGAGGATAACGGCAACGAAGAGGATCCCGTTCCTCCCAGAAGCAGAGAGACAGTAGACCATCAGATAAGTGGTCCGCGGAGAAGTTTGAGAAACAGAAAGAATACGAAATTTTTTGTCAGCAACCATCAATTCTTTCATGGTCGCGCTGGTATGAGAACAGACTGTTCAAAAAGTCATAAAAGTGAACTGGTGAAGGCACCAAACGAAAAAAGGTGGATGTGAATTCTAGAACTGTTTTGTGTCTGAGGAATATGATGTAGACACATTTGATATGTGAAATAGGGATAACTGTCAATCTTTTACGAATGGGACGACATTGACAGTGAATGGAACAATAAATTTTTTTTTACGATGGTGCGATGGACATTTAGGAAGTGCACCTACCAAGCGTTGTTTGTGGTTGAAAACACACAAAAAAAGGCGGCGGTGGATGTAACTAGGGTGGGCCTAGTTACTAGTCACTATTGTTGAGAACGCGATAGTGCAGGTGTTGGACTGATAAGCCAACTGATAACGATTATAAAGCCACGGCGTAGTTTGGAAGGATACGACAAGCGCTGTCAACTTTGACACGACTTGGCTGACGAAACAGTGCAGATGTTATATTAAATCGGACTGTACGACAGAAGCGGCGTAATTAACATTCTGATGCAACAATTAGAATCGATTACGATTACGATTATAATAGAACCGAATACGACTACGGATACGAAGGGGATATAAGGAAGGCGACGGCTCAGTCTCTCTCTCTCTCTCTCTCGATCAGTCAGTCTGTGTGGCAGTATCAAGTTGGTTATATTGTGTTAAGAAGGACGATAGACATGTGTATTCAGTTATATGAAGACTAGTGAGGACTGTTGGGAGTCAGTTGATTCAAACTATTATTGTGAAGCATTCCTTTTGATTCAGTATATTATTGTGAAGCATTTCTTTGATTCATGTAATAAAAGGATCAATAGCGAACCTGCATCTTCGAGTATCTATACTGTGGTCGATGTTGTGTAGAATGAGTGATTAGACTCGGTAACATTTGGCGTTGTCGAGCAGAACTCGTTAACATTTGGCACTACAGGCAATTAGTCTCGTTACATTTGGCGCTGCGGACAGGGTCACATTTGGCGCTGCGAGTAGCCTAGGTCACATATATATATATATATATATATATATATATATATATATATATATATATATATATATATATATATATATATATGTGTGTGTGTGTGTGTGTGTGTGTTGCTGTGTGTATAATCGTGTGTGTAATCGTGTGTGTATAAGTATAAGCGTATACGTGTGTAAGCTGTATGTGTGTGTGTTAGCGTGTGTGCGACAGTCCGGAAAAGGTTTCATAATTACAGTGTATGATTTTCGTTCCTTAAAACTTTACTCTACGCCAATTAAATTCCCATTAAGATGCGTTTTCCTTTTACAAAATGTCAGTAAAAAAATATGCCTGATCTGAGTTAGAGGGTGGTTTGTAGCAAGCGCTAATTTGTTCAGACCAGCCTTTTATGTTTTATTTTTGGAACGATCTCAGTTGTGATATGGTACATAGTTGGATTATAAGTTTTTTAGAGTAAGGACATACAAGTGACATGCAATAGCAACTTATCAGAAACATTTATTGTGTGCATTGGAATACGAGATGGGTATAACGAAACAAGTGTAACCCTCACTCAGTGGGGATGCTTTTACCCACTGAGGTGTTGTGGTTAAGACGGGCTGACCCTGAGATTAAGTACACACTGACACCGACAGTTGTTGTCCAGTACTCGCTTTATTTACAGCATCAAGCCATGACGGCGATGCAACACAGTAGTACAAAACAAACTAGCCAAGAAGAAAAAATCCAAAACCAAATCCAAAAGACCAAAAGTCCAAAAGAAAAAAACTGTAGCCCTTCATTAGGTCTACATCTTGGTCCACAGACAGCAGCCTTGCGTGTGCCTGACACGGCTAGGCATGAAACTACCCACAGTCCCATGTCACATGACATGGAACACAGGTAACATCGCTCACAAAAGCATAAAAAAAACAACGTCAACAGTTCAGTTGCAGTCCCACAGGTGCCGCAACCCAATGAATAAAAACTTCATATTTTTATCCCCCTTGGCTGGTAACCATATGTGTTACACAGCCCCCCTCACAAATAAATGTACAATGGAATTCACATTTACATTTACATTTACAACTCATACTTAATAGTACTTTAAAAAAAAGTTCAGTACACTAGTACACAGACATTAAGTCCTTTCAACTCAAATAGATTATTCCCGGCAAACCGGTAGAGGCTCCAGTGCTGGTACTGGTCACCACTTGATGCGCCAGGTTGAGTCGCTCGACGGGTCGTCGTTGACGGGTTGACCTCCGCAGCTCCGCTGGTGGTTCTGGGTTGATCCAAGAGTCATCCTCGTCCGATGCCTCGTCCCTCGCATTCACCTCATCCAGATGTGGGGCTGGCCTGACCATCACCTTGTCTTGTCCGTCCCGGGCGACCACCTCTGGCACGAAAGGCGTTGCCTCCGGCCGAAGTCTGGTTGGGACCACTACCTTGATTGTCAGTTCCTCACCTTCATCTGCCTCACTGGTTGGGGTGATCTCTCTCCGTCGCTCCCCCTCCGCCACAGTGGGTTCAGCACTCGACATTGTATAGTCGGGTCGCTGCCAACCACGGCGGCGTCCACCACGTCGTCGGCCTCTCCTCCGGCGGCGTCTCCGACCTCTGCTTGTGTCATGTCTGTCTCCCAAAGCGACGATCTTGCTCGCGCTGAGACTGACATTCATAGTGTGGCTGTCTACCCTCCTCACGCGCAACCTCCGGCTGCAACCCTCCTCCACGGCGGAACACCCGACAGCCGTACCTCCAGCCGCTAGGCGAGGTAACCTGAGCTGTGGTTGCTCGACACTGTGCTGATCTCGGTGGCGTAAACTTGGGCTGGGAGCTTGGCAGAACACGCATCAGCATCCGCTCCCCGACGCTGATCGACTGGCGTTTCCCCTGCTGCTGACTCCGTTGCCTAGCTGCTTTCCTCGGACAGTCGCGGACGAAGTGCTTCCTGGACCCGCACCCGTAACAAGCTCCTCTGTAAGGCCGTTGTTTCCGGGCTAGTATAGCTGCTGCCACCTTCTCCGCCAGACGGTCAAGTTGTTCCTCCGTGAGTATCAGCGGCGTCGTCTCTTGGCGAACAGCTGCCGTTAGTGAGTCTACCTGGATAGTCCTGTTAGCTGCTGCCGTGGCTACGACTGGGGACTCAGTTGTCCCGTCCAGCCTTTTAACAGCTTTCAGGACGGACTCCATCTTCGGACTGGCTTCCCCTGCAAACCCGCCCGTGGGTAGAAAGTCGGTGAACTCGTCCTCATCGCTGTGTACTGGAGCACACACCTTCACCGTCACGGGCCACTGCACACTTGCCTGTATCGCCGCCATCTTAGCCGTCAATTCGGCCAACTCCTGCGACAACTTCTCGAACGTCGGCTTGGTGCTTTCCATCCTACCTCCCAAGGTCAAGCCCCACGTTGGGCGCCAAATGTAACCCTCACTCAGTGGGGATGCTTTTACCCACTGAGGTGTTGTGGTTAAGACGGGCTGACCCTGAGATTAAGTACACACTGACACCGACAGTTGTTGTCCAGTACTCGCTTTATTTACAGCATCAAGCCATGACGGCGATGCAACACAGTAGTACAAAACAAACTAGCCAAGAAGAAAAAATCCAAAACCAAATCCAAAAGACCAAAAGTCCAAAAGAAAAAAAACTGTAGCCCTTCATTAGGTCTACATCTTGGTCCACAGACAGTAGCCTTGCGTGTGCCTGACACGGCTAGGCATGAAACTACCCACAGTCCCATGTCACATGACATGGAACACAGGTAACATCGCTCACAAAAGCATAAAAAAAACAACGTCAACAGTTCAGTTGCAGTCCCACAGGTGCCGCAACCCAATGAATAAAAACTTCATATTTTTATCCCCCTTGGCTGGTAACCATATGTGTTACACAAGCTAGAGGAAACAAAGTGGAATTCAACTGGAAGACAATATGGAATTCAAATGCATTGTTAAAAAAATCAGGATCTATAGCTAAATGTGAAGTCTCTTTTACTGTATGGCTCGGAGCTAGATTATAGACAGTGGCAAATGAAATAAGCATGAAAAAGTGGTGGTATGGCAAAATATCAGAAAGACAGTAGTATGCAAAGCAAAGTAGCAGTATCTTTTTCATAATTTGGTGGATAATTTAGGATTGCGGCTTAGGAGTTGTTTTTTTCCTCTTTCTACCGTTTTGACCCCCCCCCCCCCCCCCCCCCACCTCCCTCCCAACGTCGGCACCCCGGAAAGCCGCCCCACCAGTCCTTCCCTAACTAAGCCGCTAGTTTGAAGGGGTGAACGGAAAAAAAGTCACAGGAAAAAAAACACAGAAAAAAAGTCAGTTTTTGCTAGGAAAAAAAGTCACAGAAAAAAAGTCACAGTGGAAAAATTTTATCGGAAAAAAAGTCACAGAAATAAAGTCACAGAAAAAAATTCACAAAAATCTTTTTAGAAATCGTTTTATTAATTTGTTAAGAATTGTAAAATTTTGTATGTTTATTGTTGTGGGTTGTATTTTTTGATAGCATAAATTTTTTATAGACGTTAAAAGCATTATGATTTATAACAATTGTAAGTAAAAATACTCTAAGATAATTAATACAACAATCTCAACTTTTGTTACGCATTTAGTTGAATACGCGGTAGAAAAGTTAATTATAAAAGAAATTTAGGCACAGTTGCCGTAGGCTACTCTCTGGTCGGCCTCTCCTCAGTAGGCATTGTCTGAACATATTTTGTGTTGTTGACGTTATGTGTCATTGACAGCCTTTGAACCTTGTCGGCTTTCTGTTTTGATCCTAAGTTTTGTTATGTAATGAGCGTGATAAATGTGGGCAGTAAAGGTGGTTGAACTAAACATAACTATTGTTGCCATGATTTGAGGCCAGCAAGTCAGACGAACTTACCATTTCACGGTAATTTAATATTGGTATTTTAAAAAAAACACGATAAAAACGTGGACTTTGGAGCATTCTATTAAATGCCACTAATCTTAAGTTTAAAATAATTACAATCTACATAAACAGTCAACTTTAATGTAGGTCTTTCTTAGCCCCATATTTGGCGACCACAACGATATAAACACCGATGATAAATCGAGGATTGACAAAAGGAAAGCCGCTTTCTCTCAATTCAGCGGGCCTTCTGGCCTTATAGAACTCTTTCGAGACAACCCAGTTTTAAGTTTTATAGTATAGAGCAAACAACCGGAAGAAATAACTAGAACACAATTCATTTTTTGTTCAGAGTTTCTTCCAGGCATCTCTTCGGGGGGGGGGGGGGGGGGGCAGAGCCCCCCGAAGAAAGTCTACCGCCCCCCCCCCTCCCACCGAACGAGATGGAATTTATATAGCAAACATACACTTTTACTAGTGTCCGCCCCCCCCCCCCCGAAAAATGTTGACCGCCCCCCCCCCCCGAAAATATCAAGTGCCCCCCCCCCCCCGAGAAAAATGTCTGGAAGAAACACTGCTTGTGTTACAAGCGCACATAGCTGCCTTAGCGTTGCTTTAGAAAGTTTTCTAAAGCAGAGAAAAACTGTGGTTAGAGGTCCATTCCAATAAAATATGAAATGCAGTAAAAACGGAAACAGCAGATGAAAATGTGTAAAGTAGACCAACAAATGTAGGAAATAGTTGCCTCATTTTTTGCGGGTGTCTAGACGTGGAAGGCGAAGAATAATGTATGCAGAAGACGAGGAAATTAAATGCATAAAATTGCACATGGTTTACAATTTTTAAAATTAAAACAGAAGCATTTTTATTTTAGCAAACGTTTCAAATTTTTTGTCCGAAAAGGCGCCTCTGTCCTGAAAATGGCCTCCACTTCCCTTTCGTCACATATCGTCACTAATGTCGGACCCCCCCCCCCCCCCTCACCCTATGAGAGTGACGTCGTTTATGGAAGACATGTTTGCGAATAGTCCTATAACTATAAGTCCTTTTATAATGAAATATGACTGATCCTTCGTTGGGCTAATGTATTTTTTTAAGCTGACTTTTTACTTATGTTTTGAATGTGTACAAAAATAACATAAGATTTAATATTTAATTATGATGAATTCCAATCAAATATGTTAATATTTATTAAGTAGGTCTTACCATGAAAAATGTTTTTGATTTATTATAATATTATATGTTCGTTGTTTTTTTTTTTAATAACTAGCATAAGCATTCGATAATTAGTAAATACTTTTGAGTTGACCTTTGACTTTCGACTTTAAAAGTGTAACTTTTTTTATATAATCAAACAATACAATGACACTTTCGTCTTCAGCTACACCCAAAACTTCGCCGCTGGAAAAAATAAGTGAACCACAGTCCAACTTTTAGTCTAGACTCTTGACCCTCTATCCGAGTCTATACCGAGCAACGAAATATAGTCTTGATCTTAAATCCTAGATCAATATAAAATAGATACTGGAACAGTTACAATATGACTTCAGCTGCAAGTGGATCAAAGTTTTGGGTAAGTCTAAGTCTAAAATCTAAAAAAACCTCTAAAATACTAGACTTTAACTAGACCTAGATCTATACAAGTATTTAGTATAACAAGTATCTAGATCTAGATCTAGAAATCTATAGGGTAAAGGAGGGCGTTAAGAGCCACACTTTTTAGCACCTGTACATTTTAAAAGATTTCTACTAATCTAACAATTTTTTAGTATTGAAAATATGGCAAAATTATTCTAACATATCTTACAGACTTACACAATATAAAAATAATAACAAAGTCTATTAAATATACTTTAAATGGGTTTAATTGAACATTTATTGTCATACCCCCAAAATCCGCATTTGGGGTGAAAGGAGCCGGGCAATGGGGCAATAAGTATTATCTCCTAGTTTAGACTAACTCTGCAATAAAAATAATTAATTTCTAACCCCAAAATAGTTAATGCTGTGTACACACACTTTAACTGATACTAGCTATCACTAGGCCCCAATGGGCCCAGTCTACAATTGATACAATTGCAGGTGTACATAGGGCCTAAAGTCTAGTAGTTTACAGTAGGCACATTAGTATGCCTAGTGTGTAGCTAGTATACTAGTGTGTAGCTGTCCAGAGTTAACATTCTTGTATGTAAAAAGGGGTGGTACTAACTAATCTGCCTTAATGCTTTCCCCTGATAAGCCATGTGTGCTATACATTACATAACATGACATGGAGGTGAGAAATGTTGATTGGAGAGCAGTGGTACTGGTTTCCCCTTTGTTCTCCTTGCTGGACCCTGAGGGCCATAAATTACATAAGAAGATGCTATCTCTGGTTGGCTGAGATCTAAGAACTAAGTCCATGCTACCTACAAAGTGATAAGTTTTATGGTGGGTTAGATACAGGTGGGGGCTGGGTATCATAAGGGTGAGAAATTGTGAGGGGAGAGCAGTGGTACTGGTTTCCCCTTTTTTCTCCTTGCTGGACCTTGAGGGCCATAAATTACATAAGGAGATGCTATCTCTGGTTGGCTGAGATCTAAGAACTAAGTCCATGTTACCTACAAAGAGATGAAGTTTTATGGTGGGTTAGATACAGGTGGGATCTGGCTATGATATCATGGAGGTGAGAAATTGTGAGGGGAGAGCAGTGGTACTGATTCCTCTTTGGTCTCCACCCTGCTAGACCTTGAAGGTCATATATTACATAACATGCCACCCCAGATTGTCTGAGATATGTAACTGTAATCCATGTTACCTACAAAGAGATGAAGTTTTATGGTGGGCCAGAAACTGGTGGGGCTGGGTATTATGGTGGTAAGAAATTGTAAGGGGGGTGCAGTGGTATTAATGTGCCTGTTTACTTCCCTGCTGGACCTTGAGGGTCATAAATTACATAACATACCACCCCAGATTGGCTGAGACCTAAGAACATTTATTCCTGTTACCTACAAAGAGATTAGAAGTTTTATGGTTGGTTAGAAACAGGTGGGGGCTTAGTCGGCTGTATTGCCCCTTAGGGGTAATAAGTACTTGTACCATTTTAAAAATTACCTTGCTAACATCAGATGGCTGAATTTTTACTTTTTAGCAGGTTAGAATTGTAGTTCTATCATTTAGACACAAGTCTGTTTAACAGTAAATACATTTTGTGTTAACTATTCCTATACCAGTGTCATATTCAGTGGTCTAATAAATGAGAAACTTGCACATAGGGTTTCAAGAGCCACATAACAGTATATGTTATAACTTTTCTAAAGAGGCAAGCTAGTGGACAAAATTAATGTATTCATGTAGATTTAGTTATTATCTAACAAATAAAACCATTATGGTAATGATCAGTCAAGTTTTACTCTGATAATGATAAAAACTGTATAGCATGGTAAAATGGGACGAATATCGGCCATTTTGTTTTGACACCAATAATCACTGTGCAAAAAAAATTCACCAAAATAAAACTATTCTAGCCATAGCTATAAAAATAGTGTTAAAATGTACAACAACCAATGCTCTAATACAGGAACAAAGAATGGGCTTGAAAAAACTCATTTGGTTTATTACAAAGTGAAGTTTCCCAAGTTATGTCTATTTGGAAAAAAAGTTCACAAAATGGTTTTATGGAGATGAGAAATTTTAGGGAAAGAGCAGTGGGATTAAATCCTGTCTCATCCTCTCCCTATTGGACCAAGTGGGTCACAAATTACATAAAATGAATCCTCTGCTTCTCTGTTATCAAAGAACAGCAGTGGTTGTTACCTCAGAAGTAGATTAGCAGTGTTATTGGGGGTTTTGTGGGGGTGGGGTGTTGATTGGGGCTTAATACCACACGGCTCTTAACGCCCTCCTTTACCCTACTAGATATCTAGAGTCTATGTGTATATGTAACTATTGTAACTAGAATCTACTAGTTTAGGTCTAGATATATATATATAATACTAGGCCTATATATTATATATTATTGTATTTAGGCCTAATGTATTTATTTATATTTACTGACTTGTCTTAAAATGCCTTAAAATAAAAAGATAGCTGCTAGTTGCAGTGAATGGAATCTGTGTCATTTTTCATTTTATATTATTTTTATTAATAAATAATTTTAATAATATTATAAATTTAAATTATTATAGGCCTAACAAGTAGATCTAGCTAGATCTAGTAGCTAGTAACAAGTTGAAAGTTAAAAGCAACAATTTTGTAATCTTTAATGGAGGCGACCAACTTGATGAGAATCCTTCCATCATATTGTTGACATGGATTAAAAACTTGCTTTTTTAGATTTTGCAATCAAAGCAACCGTAAAAATAATAAAAAATAAAAACTTAAGCCTAAAAATAAACAAGTAATTTAATATTTTAAGAGTCAATGTTATAAAAGTTGCAAATCCAGAGAATTTGAAAATAATTTGGTGAGTTTAAGGCTACATTTCTATTTATTTTCATCAAGCCTAAGTTATGACCTGATGTTTCACTTTCATAATTGATTGGCTGTACAGGAACTTTGTGATAGATTTCTGACAGCCCCACAGAGGCGTAGCCACGGGGCAGGGGGGGGGGTACATATGTCCCCGGGCGCCGACCTAGTTTTTTTATTTACAAAACTTTGCAGAAAAAGTTTTTAAATAACAATGCAAATTTAAACCCCATGACCTAGTTTTCCCTTTTTTTTCACATACAATGTGTACAATAAAATATATGGTAGCCTATTGAATAACAGGATGCCATTGTTTATGTCGCAATTACACATGAAAACTAAATTGTTTTTGCTTTTTTTTCTTTTTTTTTATTTAGTTACCGAAAATATTAAAAACATCAAATACATCTAATCCTTAGCATAGTCCAAAAAAAACAACCCAGACAGACAGGATTTTATAACTATGATTAATTCCTGCCTAAGCCACTATTGTACTTAATACTAAGTATATAAACTTTTATAATTGGCATTTTATACTTTTTGATTGGATGATTGTTTTCTCCTCCCCATCGTCACAAGAAGTCAGACTTCACTAAAATGACAATTACATTTTTTCAAACACTATCCTACAAAAAGCAATTTTTGTTTTTGAAAGAGCAATTTATTTTTATTTCTAAAACATTTACCTAGTTGGACCAAGATTTGATGTGTTATGATTAATTTTTATAATAACTTACAACAACAACAAAGTCTGATGAAAAAAGGTAAATTACTGCTAAAATTCAGTGCAAAAAAAATACTTTTTAAAATGTGACATCACACATCTTTAACCCCCATCTCTTGTGACACACTATCAAAAAAGTCAAAACATTTCTTCCTCCCTTGAAGCATGATAGATGAACTGTATTGTAAGTACTATAAACAATAACAATGCTTATTTTTTCACACAGCAGTATAGTATAAAAATATTAAATTTTAAAGTATGCTTTAGGTCCAGCTAAAGCAAGCAGCTGTAATTGTCAATGGGGGCATTCTGTTGTTTGGAGGTATCAACTTGTACAGAGGCAATGAGAAATTTTATGAAGAAATTGGCATGCCCTTGTTTCGGGTGTTTGGTGCTGAGACAGCTCATAACTTGAGCATAAAGCTAGCCAAGTACAAAATTGTTCCACGGCCGAGTGTACCAGACCCACCTGCTCTGGTAAGCCTATTCTTTATAGTTTAACTACAAATTACTTTCTAATTATGCTTGGGAATTATAAAAATCAAATACTGAGTTACATAAAACTCTGTTTTAAGAATTTGATTTAAATCGGTTATTAAAAAGAAATAAAATATTTTGTAATGTGATGCCATCTCAAAGATGTTTAATACTAAAATTAATTTGAAATGATAACAGATACAGAGCTTTGTTCAAATTGGATATAACGTTCTCTAACAGTTGTGTGAATTGAATCTGTGATGAAATAGATAATCATCAAACTTTTTAAAAAAACAGTTGTAATCATTCTCCAATATTGTCTAAAGCTAATATTGTCTTGATTAATATCTTTTAGTTGTGCTGTAATGAAGCCATGATAGATTCAGAGGAATTTATGTTTCATGCTTATTCAGAATATTCATTCAATCAATTTTTTTCATTAAATGTTCATTAGAAAACTGAGCTTTGGGGGCGATGTTTTCCCAACATTGTAGGACTAGCTGCAGGTTTTGACAAGCAAGGGGAGGCTGTGGATGGACTGCTCAAAATGGGCTTTGGGTTTATTGAGGTCGGCAGTGTCACGCCTGAACCACAACCAGGCAATTCAAAGCCTCGAGTTTTTAGATTAACAGAAGACAAAGCAGTTATAAATAGGTTTCTGTTTTTTTCAATTTCACAAAATGAGATTTCTAATTTGATCTTGTATTAAACTGTTTAGCACTCTGTGCACAATTTTTCTGATGTAGCTAATAGGTTTGTTCTTTAGATTTGTTAGAATTTATAGACACTAACCTGCTCGTCAATCCAAGTGAAATCACATTAACTGGTTAATATTTCTAATCCTAAAGGTACGGCTTCAACAGTGAGGGACATGAAGCTGTGTATGAAAGACTGGCTAAAAGACATTCAGACAATCCATCAGGTACAGGAAAACAATGTCTCATGTTGTGTCTTAAATCCCACCACAATGTCTCATGTCTTGTCTTAAATCCCACTACAATGTCTCATGTCTTGTCTTAAATCCCACTACAATGTCTCATGTCTTGTCGTAAATCCCAATTTGCTGCTTATTTCCTGTAGAATAGTTTTCTACAAGAATTCATGAACAGAAAAAGTAAAAAAATCAGGTCATAATCTAATGACAGCTAGTAAACTAACATGCGTTATGCATAATTTATCATGATTCTAAAAACACAATTTTAATGACATTATTGACAGTCACATTTATTTTTCTTATAGTACAATACTTTAAGAAAACTGTTCTATGTATGTTCAACATTTTTAAGAGACTTGTGATGAAATGACACAATAACTGTGAGCCTCCAAGTGTGAATTTGGAATATAAAATAAAACAAATATTTAAAAAACTTTAAAGTAATTAACTTTTAAATGCTCTGAAAATTTTGAGAAAGTATAAAAAATAAAAACTTTGGTTGCTAAAATATGAAAGTGATCTCATGAGCGGTCAATGCTTTTACTAAAGAAAGCAAATTTTGTTTTATTGTTTTTATTTTCAATACATTTTAAATATTATTATAAAGGTTTTTTTTATATTTGTTTGATATTATAATATTTAGTTAATCGTTCTTAATAAAGTCAACAACACATGACTTAAAATATTTGCTTTCAAACCGAATCAATAACTTGCGATCTTTAAGTAGCAATTATCTGCCCTTTCTTAATATCCATGGTTGCTCTGAGGCGCAAAATCAACCACCCGTAATCAGACTGATTGAATGTTGGCTTGAGATTAATCCTGTTGGTATCCCTCTTTTTATGATTTAAATTATTTAAACATCTAATATAATATCTAATTTCCTAAAAAATTAGATATTCTTATATTGTCTTCAGAGTTGAATGAAATAACTGCATTAGAAGTGGGACCAAATTGAGTTACAAGATTTGCCACAAACCCACAAACTAACACCAATGTTACCTAACTAAAAGCTTATTAAAATATGTAATGTTTTATTATCTGATGTCCTAACATTATAATGATGAAATGCACTCAATTATTCATGCAATACAGTTAATGGGCTGTCTAGCTCATCCAGACACATGGCTAGTGTCATTAAATCATTCACATCTGGGATCTTAGGTTACCTATTGACATATCTTGCTGGTGACATTAAATCATTCACATCTGGGTCTTAGGTTACCCATTCACAAATATCGGAGAAACGAGAAATATGCTTAACATAAATTTTTGGACGCAAGTAGAAGATGAGGACCGGGAAAAGTCTGATAGTGGTTGGATTAAAGTGCTGAATAGAAGGAAATTCCCTTTTAAGAGAAAAGGTAATTGAGAGGATTGAAAATCTTGTTTGGGTGTGTAATACTTTGTTTCACTATCTGCTGGCGTGTAGTTTTGTGTTCCACTGTCTCCAGTCGTGTACATGACGATGCACTGGTGTTGGCGCAAATCAAAATTTGGTCACTTTTCTCACACTCCCTGTAACAGTTAATTGAATTTGTTTTTTGTCTGCCAAATTTATGTGACATAGAACACTGTAATAATTTTCTTCCCCCAGAAAATGGCATCCTTGGCATTAACCTGGGGAAAAACAAAACCTCTCCTGATGCAATAGATGATTTTATAAAGGGTGTGAGGAAACTTGGGCCCCTTGCAGACTACCTGGTGATCAATGTCTCTAGCCCCAACACACCTGGCCTGAGGGACATGCAGCGCCAGGAGGAGTTGGCACAGCTGTTGGAAAAAGTAGGTCAACTGGTGGGATTTGGATTAGCTTGTTGAATGTCAGTATTTGTAGGGGATGTGTCATAAATCTACTCATGTCAGTGGTTAGTATTTGTAGGGGATGTGTCATATCAGTGGTTAGTATTTGTAGGGGATGTGTCATGTCAGTGGTTAGTATTTGTAGGGGATGTGTAATAAATCTACATCATTAGCCTTGTTGAATGTTAGTGGTTAGTACTTGTAGGGTATGTGTCATAAATCTACACCATGTGCCAATATATTTTACTCAGGTGATTGAAGAAAGAAACAAGCTGACAGTTAATCCCAAACCCCCACTGCTAGTGAAGATTGCCCCAGATCTAACAGAGGATGAGAAGAAAGATATTGCAACTGTCATAACTAGACCTAAGGTGAGCTTTCATTGTACATTATAGGATATATTTCTTGTGGTGGGGTACATTTGTTCTACTTGTGGTGGGGTACATTTGTTCTACTTGTGGTGTGATACATTTGTTCTACTTGTGGTTGTGTGATACATTTGTTCTACTTGTGGTGTGATACATTTGTTCTACTTGTGGTGGGATACATTTGTTCTACTTGTGGTTGTGTGATACATTTGTTCTACTTGTGGTGTGATACATTTGTTCTACTTGTGGTGTGATACATTTGTTCTACTTGTGGTGTGATACATTTGTTCTACTTGTGGTGTGATACATTTGTTCTGCTTGTGGTGTGATACATTTGTTCTACTTGTGGTGTGATACATTTGTTCTACTTGTGGTGTGATACATTTGTTCTACTTGTGGTGGGATACATTTGTTCTACTTGTGGTGTGATACATTTGTTCTACTTGTGGTTGTGTGATACATTTGTTCTACTTGTGGTGTGATACATTTGTTCTACTTGTGGTGTGATACATTTGTTCTACTTGTGGTGTGATACATTTGTTCTACTTGTGGTGGGTTACAAAAATTGTTCTACTTGTGGTGGTGTGATACATTTGTTCTACTTGTGGTGTGATACATTTGTTCTACTTGTGGTGTGATACATTTGCTCTACTTGTGGTGTGATACATTTGTTCTACTTGTGGTGGGTTACAAAAATTGTTCTACTTTTGGTGGTGTGATACATTTGTTCTACTTGTGGTGTAATACATTTGTTCTACTTGTGGTTGTGTACATGTCGAGCTATATTGATGTCCTGCTGAGAGAAAATCAGCCACAGTTTTGTTTGACCTGAACTTTGACCCAGACTGCTGACCATGTTCTGTAAGATCTTGTATGAGTTTTTGTTCCTTGTGCAGTTTATTCCCCCCCTCCCCCCCATCAAGTTTGACCTGTATTTTGAATGTGTAGAGCAAGGTTGATGGGATGATCATCAGCAACACAACTGTAGCCAGGCCTGAGTCTCTAGTCAGCAAGAATAAAACAGAGACTGGGGGTCTGAGTGGAGCACCACTGAAAGAAAAATCTTTGCAAACAATTTCTGACATGTACAGGCTAACAGGGGGTGAGTACCAGACTTTTTTTTTTAGCTTTTGGTGCAGGTGAAAAATGTATTGTTCTGATAACATAAAATTATCATTAAAAAGTTGTTAACATGTTTGGGGTTACTTTTCTCTGATGTGCCTTTTTTTTAGATCTGTCTGTTGTTAGATCTGTTTAGATCTGTCTGTTGTTAGATCTGTTTAGATCTGTCTGTTGTTAGATCTGTTTAGATCTGTCTGTTGTTAGATCTGTTTAGATCTGTCTGTTGTTAGATCTGTTTAGATCTGCCTGTTGTTAGATCTGTTTAGATCTGTCTGTTGTTAGATCTGTTTAGATCTGCCTGTTGTTAGATCTGTTTAGATCTGTCTGTTGTTAGATCTGTTTAGATCTGTCTGTTGTTAGATCTGTTTAGATCTGTCTGTTGTTAGATCTGTTTGTTGTTAGATCTGTTTAGATCTGTCTGTTGTTAGATCTGTTTGTTGTTAGATCTGTTTAGATCTGTCTGTTGTTAGATCTGTTTGTTGTTAGATCTGTTTAGATCTGTCTGTTGTTAGATCTGTTTGTTGTTAGATCTGTTTAGATCTGTCTGTTGTTAGATCTGTTTAGATCTGTCTGTTGTTAGATCTGTTTGTTGTTAGATCTGTTTAGATCTGTCTGTTGTTAGATCTGTTTGTTGTTAGATCTGTTTAGATCTGTCTGTTGTTAGATCTGTTTGTTGTTAGATCTGTTTAGATCTGTCTGTTGTTAGATCTGTCTGTTGTTAGATCTGTTTAGATCTGTCTGTTGTTAGATCTGTCTGTTGTTAGATCTGTCTGTTGTCAGATCTGTCTGTTGTTAGATCTGTTTGACCTGCCATTGTAGTCAAGTTGTTTGAACGTGTTACAGGTCAAGTTCCCATCATTGGAGTGGGTGGCATCAGCAGTGGCAAGGATGCGTATGACAAGGTCAAGGCTGGCGCAAGTCTCATCCAGCTATATTCAGCTCTGGTCTACCAAGGGCCACCAGTGGTCACCAAAATAAAGAGGGAGATGGATGAGCTCTTGAGGTAGGCTTTTGTTGCTAGTCACATTGTTGAGGTAGGTTTTTGTTGCTAGTCACATTGTTGAGGTAGGCTTTTGTTGCTAGTCACATTGTTGAAGTAGGCTTTTGTTGCTAGTCACATTGCTGAGGTAGGCTTTTGTTGCTAGTCACATTGTTGAGGTAGGCTTTTGTTACTAGTCACATTGTTGAGGTAGGTTTTTGTTGCTAGTCACATTGTTGAGGTAGGTTTTTGTTGCTTGTCACTTTGTTGAGGTAGGTTTTTGTTGCTAGTCACATTGTTGAGGTAGGCTTTTGTTGCTACTCACATTGTTGAGGTAGGTTTTTGTTGCTTGTCACTTTGCTGAGGTAGGTTTTTGTTGCTAGTCACATTGTTGAGGTAGGCTTTTGTTGCTACTCACATTGTTGAGGTAGGTTTTTGTTGCTAGTCACATTGTTGAGGTAGGCTTTTGTTGCTACTCACATTGTTGAGGTAGGTTTTTGTTGCTAGTCACTTTGTTGAGGTAGGTTTTTGTTGCTAGTCACATTGTTGAGGTAGGCTTTTGTTGCTAGTCACATTGTTGGGGTAGGCTTTTGTTGCTAGTCACATTGTTGAGGTAGGCTTTTGTTGCTAGTCACATTGTTGGGGTAGGCTTTTGTTGCTAGTCACATTGTTGAGGTAGGTTTTTGTTTCTAGTCACATTGTTGAGGTAGGTTTTTGTTGCTAGTCACATTGTTGAGGTAGGCTTTTGTTGCTAGTCCCATTGTTGAAGTAGGCTTTTGTTGCTAGTCCCATTGTTGAGGTAGGCTTTTGTTGCTAGTCACATTGTTGAGGTAGGCTTTTGTTGCTACTCACATTGTTGAGGTAGGTTTTTGTTTCTAGTCACATTGTTGATGTAGGCTTTTGTTGCTAGTCACATTGTTGAGGTAGGCTTTTGTTGCTAGTCACATTGTTGAGGTAGGTTTTTGTTGCTAGTCCCATTGTTGGGGGTAGGCTTTTGTTGCTAGTCACATTGTTGAGGTAGGCTTTTGTTGCTAGTCACATTGTTGGGGTAGGCTTTTGTTGCTAGTCACATTGTTGAGGTAGGTTTTTGTTGCTAGTCACATTGTTGAGGTAGGCTTTTGTTGCTAGTCACATTGTTGAGGTAGGCTTTTGTTGCTAGTCACATTGTTGAGGTAGGCTTTCTTGACTAAAATGTCTGTCTATCCCAGGAATGATGGGTACCAGCACATCTCAGAAGCTGTGGGTGCAGACTCTAAAACAAGTCCTTCCAAAAAGGTGTGAGATGAAGTGTTTTATTTGTTGGTACATAGATCTTATATATGAATTTTTTAAATAGCGGTAAGAGATGATTTTTTTTTTTTCAAAAGTGTAAAAGACTTAGTATTTAAAAATTAATTTGCTGGATCAATTCTGAGCAATGCGCTTTTGAAGAAAAATGAAAAAATATAAACAAGTTTTAAAGAATTTTCTGTTCATCATCTCATCCTTATCAAGACAATGTTTGACCAGATTTGTAGTTGTGTTACAGAGACATATTTGATGAATTTTTATACTGCTGGTCTTCCTCATGTCATTGTGGACCTGCTGTAGAACAAGTTAGTGAAATCATGACCAAATCTGTATTTGGTTACACAGATATTATGACTCAAGTCAGAATAACAGGTTTAACTGCATGTTATTGAAATTGATAACAAGAAGCAATCTGCTGCCCATTTTATTAGTTATGGTCAAAACAGCTTGTTAGATTTGGCAGTCTACTGCCCATTGCATAAGTTGCAATCAAAGGTTTGTTAAATTTGGCCTGATTGTACTTTTCACAGGGACAAAAATGTTTATTCTTCATTATAGAAGTTTCTAAATACAAGCAGTTGATGTAAATGATGTTGATACATTACCATCATAACTTGGATGTTCTAAGAAAATTCAACTATGTATAATTTAATGTATGCATTAGGTATTATGTTTTGTGGTTCATTACATATCAAAGATAATTTATGTAAATAATGTATGATGATGAATAAGTTGTTTGTTAATGTAAATATAACATTTATATTTAGTAAAGGTGTTGCATGAATAAGCTAACGTGACTCACCCTAATTTTGCTCTGAGTGTTTGCTTTTTACATGAAATGATAAAATTTAATAAAGTGCTCAATTGAAATACTCCTTTGTTGCTTTTACATTTGTATTTTGTTGTTGGAAGGCTGTTCATGTAATTACATTTTCCTCAAAGCTGACAGCCAACAAATATTCTTAGGTGTTGTTTAAAAACATTAAAAAGCATACTCAATTATTTAACTCATAAGAGAACAATTTTAAAATGTTTTTTTTTCCTTAGATCATTGTTTAAAAACAAATGTGTTTTACCAACCTCACTTTCACATGGACAGCAACAAGACAGCTGTACAAAACAAAAATTATAAACATGGCACTAGGCACAATATATAGATCACATGCAACACCAGGTGGATCATCAAATTGTTTTAATTTTACTCATAAGTAACATACAGTACATTTCTTTAACAGACCAATAGTGTTAAAACTGTTCAATTTAGACAACAATGTTTAAAGCAAAGGGAAAATCAAAGTGAACAGCACTCATTAAATATAACATTACCATATAAAGATAGCTGTATTTGTGCTACTTATCGCTGCTATGTGACAGGTGAAAATTTTTACCCCTGAATACACATCATATATAGACTGTTCTGAATAAAACACTAATTGAAAAAACAAGAGAGGTGGAAAAACTAAATATAGTTTGTTTAATGCTTCCATTTTTTATAACTTAAAAAATGCGAGAATGAAAGAAGTAAAATTGCTGGAAAGGAAAGTAACACAAGATTTGTAACAATGGTCTTTAAAGTTAAAGTGCAGATCAAAATGTAAAATAAAGTCATCACTAAAAAAAACTACTTTTTCACTTTTTTCTAGCTTAAAAAGCATTCATACAAATAAAGTTATAAATATTATGTAAATGAATGTATCTACAATCACAGTAAAGAATTCTGCAGCTCCTGGAATTGATGAAGATGGCTTGTCTAGCTGAGGCTAAAGAACAAAACAGAAAACACAAAAAATCTTTCTTGACAAATTAATTGACAGTGTCTGGCGTGGGAGGGGACAACTAAAGGATGGCAAAACAAGTGTACAATTTTGTCCCATTCTGATCAATGTTTTATAAAACATCTCAAGTACACTTTTGTCCCATTCTGATCAATGTTTTATAAAACATCTCAAGTACAATTTTGTCCCATTCTGATCAATGTTTTATAAAACATCTCAAGTACAATTTTGTCCCATTCTGATCAATGTTTTATAAAACATCTCAAGTACAATTTTGTCCCATTCTGATCAATGTTTTATAAAACATCTCAAGTACAATTTTGTCCCATTCTGATCAATGTTTTATAAAACATCTCAAGTACAATTTTGTCCCATTCTGATCAATGTTTTATAAAACATCTCAAGTACAATTTTGTCCCATTCTCATTAGCTTAACCAATATTTTATAAAACATCTATGAGATACAGACATTACAGTTTACAGCCACTTGATCTAATTACTGTTCAATTTCATGTGTGGTACAAACTGGTATTTATACCATTATAAAAATATTGAATTTATTCAACTGAAAAAAAGGTTACTTATTCTAAACACAAAAAGCTAAAGAACAGAACTGAAAAGAAGTATGTCTAATATTTTAAAACAGTCATATATGTGTGCTTTACAAGAAAAACTCGCATTATGGAACATAAAAAGTTATAAATTCAGAACTGGTTAATACCATTTGTATCACTTTAAAACAAATACATTTAAATATTTGACATAAAAATATAAATTAAAACCCAAAGTAAAATATTTGTGATAATTTTCTTTAAATAAACAAACAAGATATACTATTGGGTTATTAAAATTTGAACTTAAGTGTTAACATTGTTACTGACAAAAAAAATAACTTGCTAATATGATTCTATCGCAATTAGAGGACTCCCTGACACTTATTATTTAAAATTATAAACAAACATTTTTATACTCTAAAGTTGATTTTTTAAGGTTTAAATTTTTAAAATCTATATACATTCTGAAGCACAGCCTAGACTACAACAAATCATTTGATTCTCACCACATTCACAGTAAAATGGTTCAGCTCTGTACGAGCTGATATAATCTTAGTTTTATATTAGCAAAAATGATCTCAGCTTATACTAGAAATAATTTGAGCCCATTAAAGGTGCATTAACTAACTTTAAATGCTAACATCTGAGGCAAGATTCTTCACAGGTTTTTTCTGGAATAAACTGTTCCTCATTACCTTCCCAGAAGGTGTAAAATTTCATCAAAATCCAACCTGAATTATTGCATGCTTACCTTGCTGGCTAAAATAGCACAGCCATTGTATCCCATGTTTGCAACACTTAAATAAAATTAAACATAACCTACAACATATTAGACTAAATTAAAAACCTCCACCACCTATATTGATTTGAGTCAAATAATTTCACCCCCCAAATCAGGGTGGGAATAGAGAGCTAATACTAGCACCCCAGTGATAATTGTTCAAACATATTTAGCAAAAAGAATTCCAGCATCAGTTTAAAAAAAACCAATTACTATTTATTAAATGTTAAAATTAGAAAGGAATCAACTTGGTGTAATGATATTCCCTTACTGACAAGGAAATTCACCCTGTTCAGTCAATCCTGTCTGTTGAGACCATCCACCACCAAACTTCAGTTAGTCTTGATAATAAAGTAATTACATATTGTAGCAGCAACATTTGTTAAAATAAATTTGTAATTAAGTATAAGCTTTTTTTTTTTGGTGGCAGAAATAGATATATAGATCTACAAGTTTAAACCAACAGAAAACCTGGAATAGAACTTCAAATTACTTCAGCAAAAATAGCAAAGTTATGTACACAACATACCCCTAGGAACTCAGCTTAAAAGGTCAAGATATATATATATATATTATATACAGTCATAAAGATCTTACTTGTACACTAAATTAACACTCAAGCAATCAATACATTAGCACGCACACACACTACCACACACACAACAGAGCCAATGAACATTGGAGCACATCATGATGTTGTGTCCACATTCAGTACACTACCACACACACAACCTCACACACAACCACACATACAACAGAGCCAATGAACATTGGAGCACATCACGATGTTGTGTCCACATTCAGTACACTACCACACACACAACCTCACACACAACCACACATACAACAGAGCCAATGAACATTGGAGCACATCACGATGTTGTGTCCACATGATGGTTTTTGTCCTGACTTGTTGCATGATGGATATAGTTGACTAGACGCTGACCAACTAAATATCTGAAATGTTAAGAAGATTTATAACTAAATAACTTTTTGACCAAAAGCTTATTACCACGTAATTTCTAAGTCACGTTACTTTTTTAAATAGCAAGGTTATAACAATATTTTTAGAAAATTAAAATATTAAATTCAGGTCCTTACTTGTCATCTTTAATATGATTATAAAGTCTGCGGAACTGGCGAATTTGAAACATTAACATAGCAGTGCATACAATCATGCTGAGGACAAATGGGTAGATTCTTCGTACAACAAGTGTCTGGGTTTCAAAACTTACACCTGCAAAACCAGAAGAATCAAGTTTTTTACAGTAAAACTCATTTCAAACAATATACTCATTTGTTTTCTTGTCTGCTTGAGGCAGAAAAAAAGGGGGTAGTTATATAATTTTTCAGGTTTTTAACAATATAAAAACACTTACCCAAAGCAGGAACAATGCTGTAAGCAATGACATAAGGAACAGCTAAAGCCAAGCCCAAGCAGGTGGATACAGGCAGGCAGATTTCCACCATGATGAACCTCATGTTTAAGTTCCTCATACCATCATTGTATACCTGAAACCAATGATAATACTGTCAGTGATTAGATGGCTAGCTACTTGCATGGGTCCATACTGTCTTGATTTCTCCATGTAACACCACAGTACTTGCAGCCTAGGTTTCCATCTCCTGTACCACCATGCTCAGTGTTTTATTTGAAGCTACCAAGTTACATTTGTAGAAAAAGGCTTCAATTCAATGCCATTTTTACTATAACCCATCCATTTGTAATATCTGTCACAGAGATCAACCCTATTGGATCATAAGCTCACAAATAACACACACATCAGACAACTGTTGGGAATTGAGCTGTTATGACTACCTGAACACTGTATGCTGAGATAGATAACACACAAGTAGTAGATTTCTTAAGGTCCATTAACAACTGATCTAACAACCACACAAAGAAACAACAAATATTCACCCTTTCTATTGCCCGCTTCAGCCACCACTGTGGGCCCATCATAACAACTGCTGTTAGAATTTTCATGTGAAGTACCCCTAAAGCCCAGTCCTGAAGAGAGTAAAAAACAAATGTAATGGATAAAAATAACATTATTTTTGTATTTGAAATGTATATTTCATATCATGGCAACTGTAAGCTATTTTATGAGTTATCATGTGTTTAAAAATGTATTAAGAAAATGTTTGGGTTCATATCCTAGGTAGGGCAATGTAGTACCTAGGATCAACATGTTTTCCCTGCTGGAATGGCTAGTATGGGGAGCTTATACTAGCAAAAGAAAAGCTTTCATTAATCTTGCTGATGTGTTAATAAGTATTCTATATTAGTAATAAAAAATGCTTAATATTATCATTTTGCATTTTTATTAAGGTTTTTAAAGTTTTAAAACAGTTGAAAATATATTTCTGTAGTTACCTGCCAAGGGAAAAAGATGGGTGACTGATCTAAAGGTACTCTCATAGGAGCTACAATGATAACATCAAAGAGCAATCCCAGCAACAAAGGAATGATGACTAACAGGACCACAGCCATCATCAGAGATTTGATCATCTGGGGAAACATTGTAAGGCCTGATTCAACAAACATAATAGATGAGATTTCTCTTATTGTACTTAATTTGCTTTTAATAGCAGTGCATGGTATATTATAAGATCAATTAAAGAAACAAGAATGTTTGAAAAGACTCATACAGCACAGTGAGTGGGATAAGGATGACTCATACAGCACAGTGAGTGGGATAAGGATGACTCATACAGCACAGTGAGTGGGATAAGGATGACTCATACAGCACAGTGAGTGGGATAAGGATGACTCATACAGCACAGTGAGTGGGATAAGGATGACTCATACAGCACAGTGAGTGGGATAAGGATGACTCATACAGCACAGTGAGTGGGATAAGGATGACTCATACAGCACAGTGAGTGGGATAAGGATGACTCATACAGCACAGTGAGTGGGATAAAGATGACTCATACAGCAGAGTGAGTGGGATAAGGATGACTCATACAGCACAGTGAGTGGGATAAGGATGACTCATACAGCACAGTGAGTGGGATAAGGATGACTCATACAGCACAGTGAGTGGGATAAGGATGACTCATAGAGCACAGTGAGTGGGATAAGGATGACTCATACAGCAGAGTGAGTGGGATAAGGATGACTCATACAGCAGAGTGAGTGGGATAAGGATGACTCATACAGCACAGTGAGTGGGATAAGGATGACTCATACAACACAGTGAGTAGGATAAGGATGACTCATACAGCACAGTGAGTGGGATAAGGATGACTCATACAACACAGTGAGTGGGATAAGGATGACTCATACAGCACAGTGAGTGGGATAAGGATGACTCATACAGCACAGTGAGTGGGATAAGGATGACTCATACAACAGAGTGAGTGGGATAAGGATGACTCATACAACACAGTGAGTGGGATAAGGATGACTCATACAGCAGAGTGAGTGGGATAAGGATGACTCATACAGCAGAGTGAGTGGGATAACACTGTACATAGACTAACCAGCAGCCCCCAGAGTTTGAGCTTGGCCTTGATGATGGTCCAGCCCTGTAGGTACCAGCCAGCTATGACAGTGGACACCCTCAGACACAGCCAGCAAATGTACAGACCACAGCCAGCGGTGTAGAGCTCATGGATCTTTGTGTCTCCCACCCACAGCCACATCAGCTGTCTGCCTAGAAACACTGGTAGAGAGGAGCATACACTCAGTCACATGACTTCTTTTACTGTTGAACTAGCACATGATTTCTTAAATTTATAATTAGAAATCCACTAGAAGCAAATGATGGAGACTAAATGGTTTGTACCTGGTAACACTAAAGAAATGGTGCTGGCAAAGAAGAAGGTCAGACACATTAAAAACACAAGAGCTATTATCTGAAACAAAAAGACATTGTCAATGTTAGCATTTAGGTAGTCATACTTGGTTTGTTTATCAACAGGCAGGACAGAGGGTAACATAGAAACTTACCCTTGCTGGGAAAAATGATGGCCTTTTGTAAGGTTGAAAACCAGTGGGGCCACCACCTTGTAACATGGCCTGGTGAGCGGCCCCGAGTCCATCTCCTATATCTTGAGCTGCAGGCGGAGGGTTATTTAGTCTTGGATCAGCTTCATTATGTGGCTCATTACTGTCTACAATACTGGCAGAATCCTAGATAGAAAAATACAGTTGCTCTTAGAAACCAGTACACTTGATCTTAGTAACTGGAAAACAACAATTACAAGCTAGCTTTAGAGCACTTTACTCACCATCCCACCTGATGATATAAGAAATGTGTACTCACCACCACATCCAATGATATAAGATCTCTGTACTCACCACCCCATCCAATGATATAAGAACTGTGTACTCACCACCCCATCCAATGATATAAGAACTGTGTACTCACCACCCCATCCAATGATATAAGAACTGTGTACTCACCACCCCATCCAATGATATAAGATCCCTGTACTCACCACCCCATCTAATGATAAAAGATCCCCGTACTCACCACCCCATCCAATGGTATAAGATCTGTGTACTCACCACCCCATCCAATGATATAAGATCCCTGTACTCACCACCCCATCCAATGACACATCCCCAATGAGATAAGATCTCAGATCCAGCAACCATGCCATGGCCTTAGACCAGCCCTCCACCAACTTTTTCAACATGGCCCTTGTGTGGCCAGCTTCTAGTAGTGATGGTAAAACAACTTGCAACAACAGCAGTTCCAATGAGAGTTCACTGACCGGTGCCTCGCTAATGAAATGAAAAAATTTTGAAAGGTAAGAACAAAATTTTAACTGCTTTTATTCACAATGTACATCAATGCCTATAAATATATTTTTCAATTGTTAAAATTTCTTCTTTCTATACAAAATGTATAGAAAGGGAAAAGATACCTGGAAACAACAACTCTGTATGGTAAAAAGCCTGGGAAAATCAGTCGTATCACTTTGATGGGCAGCCACAACATTAAAAGTACAGCACTTCCAAAAATTACCTAAAGAAATATGTAGCAAGGGATTAGTACTAAATTTTGCTAGAATTATATAAGCTTACTTAGTTTTCATTATATAAAAAGATTTTGTAGCTTTATAGATAATCATAAGCTAAAACTTACCACAGAGGCAATGAAACGCCTGAAGTGTCTAAAAACACATAAGTGTATCATCTGATGAGAAACAATTTTAACATTGTAAAATTAGTTGAATAATAAAAATGATGAGTCAAAATAAAAATAAAAATGTATTATATTATATAAGTGTTGTAAAATAGAAGTTATTACCTCCTGGATTGGATTAAATTCTGGGTCATTCAGATTGCGAAGAAACCATAAGACTCCAGGGCGCAAGACTTCTCGTGTCAACAAAATGAAGGAAGCAAAGTAGAAGACATAGACCATCCCCACCAGCCAATGGATGAACATTGAGGTCCCAGGGGAGGAGAGAAAGCTGGACTCCCTGTCTTTGAGTGTGGCATCAAACATTGACTGTCAGAGATATAAAACACATGGCTTTAGTAGATGTCAAGTCAGCTGTAAACAACGTCTGAGGGTGTTAAGCAGATGTCAAGTCAGCTGTAAAACAACAAGTCCAAGGCAAACAACAAAACCATCATGAAGTAGACTCATACATACCAGTGAGCAAATATCCAGCCACCATCCACAAACAAGAGGGAACACGCCAATCTCCATGACAACCAACAGCTTCACTTTGACAACAACATAGCAGAGGCCAAAGATTTTCTGAGCTCTGAAAGATGAAAACAAAACATTGTAGTATGATAGACTTCAATAGGACCTGTTATGGAACAACGGGAGCAAGTGATGTGGGCACCTACCTTCTAGCTCTTGTCAGGGAGCACAAGGTATAAATTACAAGCAGGGAAACTGCAATGATAAGGTAGCCAGTTAATGTTGTCACCAGGCCTTCAAAGTGAGATGCAACCACCTAAAAAAATTATGTGTTCACATTTTCAACACTGCAATAGTACAATCAATTAGATAATAGGAGGCAGAGTGTCAATTTCTACATACCATTTCGTCCAGTTTAGCTCCAACTAACACAAAGTGACCAATATGAAATGGACAGAATGCTGAAAAATATAATATAAAGAATTGTAAAAAAAAATATTAAAATATTCAGTTTGAAAATTTAACAAAATTACTGTAGCTATTAGATACATAATTGACATGTGAAATGTACATACCAAAAACCAAAATGTAACAGAATTAATGTAGCCATTAAATGCATAATTAACAGGTGAAATGTACATACCAAAAACCAAAATGAACAGAGTATTCAATGAAACCACCCAGAAAACATGTTCCTGTAAAATAAAAAATTTGATTTCTACAAATAAAACAGCACCATAGTTTTCTTAAATAAAATATGCTAAAGTTTTATCATAAAATTTCTAAATATGGAGGTAATTAACTTTTTTACCTCTATTCCCTTTAGACATAGTAAATGTGCTAAAAGCATTAAGTAATCACAATGAATATTGTCTTTTGAAATAGAAAAGTTTTGTAATTTAAAAAAGCAAAAGTAGGTTTAATTTCTCTTTTAATATACACATGAAGCCTATTCCTGCTGCAATAATGAAATAGCTATATATTTTTTAGTATTCCTGTTTTATTCAAAGGAAACTTATGCAACTGGGCACAGGAATCTAAAATGGCTATAATAACAATAACATTAAAGAGATAAGGCAAAACCCACCAGGAATACAAGTGATCCATCAAGTCCAAGTAACTGAAACAAAATAATTTTCAAATGTAAAATAACTCTTCATTCATTTAAGGTTATGTTTAATTTTACCTTTTTTCTTTAATAAACACAGATAAGCATAGTAAATAAAATATAGTGAGTTGTTTTCATAAAATATAAAAAATAGGGTCATGTTCTCATACACAGAACTAATAGTTAACCACTAATGCGACCATGTACTCACTCTCTCCCAAGTTAATTCCTCTGCTGCCCTGTCCCACTCTATACATATGTAGCACTAATAGTTAACCACTAATGCGACCATGTACTCACTCTCTCCCAAGTTAATTCCTCTGCTGCCCTGTCCCACTCTATAGGGTTCCAATTGTTGTCATCTGTAACAAAAACAGTTGCTTGAAATTTGAAGATTTTGTCTGGTTTTAAAAACAACATACAATTGGCACCATAAACTTTAAACCCACCTTGTGCAGCAACATTGTTGGCATTGTTTCCATCATCTATCACTTCCTCTATGGCTTCTCTAGCACCTTCATTCTCTGCCACTGCATGTTCAACAACTTCCTGGGGTGCATTTTGATTGGCCGCAACATTCCCATCCAGTCCCCCAACTAACCCTCCAATTCTGTTTAAATTGTTCACTCCAGCTCCACCTAAGCCAACGTTCTACAAAACAATACAAACCCATACAATTCTTGGTTTTAAACAACTGCTAGTTTTTATAACTTTGTAATCAAATGAAATTCCATCAAGCAACCAAAATAACAATGATGATTAGTTTCTTACTCTTTGTCCATTATTGACATGACCAAGCTGCTCAAACCACTCAGGCCCACCACCATGTAGAATTTGTTCTCTTAGCCAGACCAAGCTGATGAAAGCACACAAGGTGCAGGTGACAACCAGACATCCCTGGAAGCAGTCACTTGCCAGATTCTCTCTGTAGCACATTCAGATAACTTTACTTAGACATCATCAAATACAATGGAAACATCAGCTCACAAAATAGCACAGAAAATCCAATCGTTACATTTTTTTATTTATTACATTGTGTTACTCACGTTGATAACATATCCAAAGGTAGGGTCAGGAGAGAACTCACAGAGCCAGTAAAAAGACAACGATAAATACGGCCTAACAAAGAATAAAATCATAGGAAAATTACAGCAAATACAAAAATAAAATTAAAAAATTGACAAAACAGCCTTTAATAATAATAATAAATAAATATCTATTAAAACCGTATTAAAAACGACAGAAGATATTTTAAATTTCAAAAAGCACTTTTTTAAAGATCTACTGCAATTATATGAGCTGGATAAAATGTTTAACACTTACAAGCTGTCAATGGTACAACACCCAGCCAAGCAAAAGCTACCAGTGTGTAGTGAAACCAGTAGCGCACAGCTCGGGCCATGCTTGTTACTAGCCCACTGACAATATCCTTGATAGGCAGGCGGTTCGGCATATCAGGTGAGTAAACTGAAAAAGTGTATCAATGAAAATATTTAGACTCAAGCTGAGATGATCAGATGATTGAACCAGAAGAGATGTGGAGACTTACTGGGAGTAAATGAAAACCTGTGTTTGCAGAGCTCACAATATTCTTTACGGCTGTACTTAAGCCACTGCACCAAACTGTAATGATTCATAGGTTAATTAAACATAGTTGTTTCATACAAAAACTCAGATGTAACTTTTTATTTACTCTCTTGTGATGGAAAAAAATTGATAGTTTATGTTTTTTTAATTAAATTATAGTAATAACTGTAGGTATGTCTAAGCAAAGGACAAGTAATCAAAATCCACATAGTAATTCAATGGTTATGTTACTGACCAATCCTGATGCACATATTTTATGCTTCCTGTACAAACACAAGGGTAGTAAAGTGGTTTATCTGATGTTCCTTCACAGCGGCATACTCGACAGATGTCTGTGTGAGGAAAAATATATATACTTCCACCAAGTTTCAAGTTAAATTAGAAAATGTGTACGAAAATGTGTATGGTAATAAATAATGCAAGTCAGAAAAATGTTAAAGTCCCCAGCCTACTGATCTTACACTAAAAAAAAAACTTTGCCTTTACACTAAAGAAATCTACTTCACTCTACAGCAAAAGATTTTAGACAGGGTTATGTTAAAAATTTTAAACTTTATTTATAGCTAACATTTGATAAGGCTTAATAGTAATATAGTTTGATGTCTATTCAGCCCATGTCAATAAGTTTTATAGTTTTTGTGTTATAATTTTTTTTTATATATTTAGATCTAGTTTACTGTATAGGCCCTCATGTCAAGTCATTTGTAACTTTGTCCATAATATCTTACCTAGAACTAGACTAGTACTAAGAGTAGTTTAGCTTAGTTAAATATATTATCTAGGTAAACTAGATCTAGATCAGGGGTCTCCAAACTACGGCCCGCGGGCCGGATGCGGCCCACGAAGTCCTCTCATCCGGCCCGCGGAGATCTTTTTGTCCAAGGAAAAATTGTTTGTCAGTGATTGCTGAGGAACTTTGCCCAGAAATATCAAAGACATGCCTGGAAGAAACTGGCCCCCGAACTGAAATTTGATAGCCAATGCGGCCCTCGGACTGAAAAGTTTGGAGACCCCTGATCTAGATTAAACAAGTGTGAAGAGCTATTTTAAGTACTTTTACAATGAGACTTTACTTTTTTAGATTAATAACTAGAATGTAGTAATTACAACATGCCCAAACCAAACTGAATTGACTCTGTCCAGAGTATAACTCAAAATCAATATAAATAAAACAAAAGTCATCAGAATCAATAACAACCAGTGAGGAACTGGAACTGCGCATACAGCTAAAACTTTTAGTAAAAGGAGAAGAAATACAAGTGACAAATTCAAGTATCTGGGAAGTGTGATCAACAAAGATGGAGAGTAGTCAAGGACTAATAAAGCAGGGTTGCTTTATCATTCAAGACTTGGCGGGTTACTAAGTCAAATATCAATAGGCTACAGTTGTTCACAAACAGATGTTTACGATTAATCCTTAAGAAACAATGACCAGACAAAACGTTAAATAAAAACATGTGGCAAAGCACAAAGCAAAAGCTTATTGACAATTGATAGGAATGTCGAAGCCTGTAAATGGGGATGAATCAGGCATGCCCTCCTAGGAAGAGGGCAACATCGCAATGCAAGCGATAGACTGAAACACTCAGGGCAAAAGAATAGTTTAATTAATTAGTTAGCCGACCAAAGCAATTTCTGCATAAGGACAGTGGAATGACATCAAGTGATCAAGGGCTGTTGTCCAAAACAGTCCAGTCCAGCATCAAGCAGGAGCTTCAATACTCAATAGATCTATATCAAAGTTCAAAAAACAAAAAGGAATTGATTCTTGAATAAGAAGTGGATATTTATTGGCTGAATGAAAAAATAGTGAATACTCAGAATATAGAATAGACACCAAACTGTGTTACTAATAATATAATATAACTACTTATATCAACTGTTAGCTCTAAATCAATTATTTTTTTAACATAAACACGTCTTTGAAACCATCTGTTGTGGTGTAGATTTAGACTAGATTTCTAGATCTATTTTATTAAAAAATGTAAATAACTAGATCTAGATTAGGCCTAAACAACACAAAAACTGAAAAACAAGAGGAGATAAATCAAGCTTCACCTTCTTGAGTCGGAGAAGTGAATGTTTAAATGAAGTATGAATGACAGACAGTATTTATACACGTTTTACCCTAATAGACCAGTTTGAAATTTGATTTTCTATACTAAGATAAAAATCAATGCAGAGGAGAATCGATAAATTAAATACATACCAAGTTGCCCATCTTCTTCCGAATCGTCCATTTTGGTTTTAAAAATAGCAACAAGGCAAACCTCTATTTCAGTCTGAAGAATACGCTAATGTCGCAAAAACTTAAAATTATTGGTGCAGATCTAGATCTAGTAAATAAGAAATTAATATTGTAAAATATAAACTGTTTTGTTTAAAACTCACGTTATTTGTTATTATAGTCCTACTTCTTCAAATAATTAATAGTATTATTTTTTTACTACAAGATCTGAAAATATGCGACATTAAAAAAGGAAACAAGAAACAAGTTTGTTGCTTCCGTTGCTGCTATAAACAAAAATATAAATTTTAATTAAAAGTCAGTTTTAATTTAATGTAGTTAATAACGTCACCTCAATGTGTTGTGTGTTGACAAAGAAATAATGTTGTTAACCGATGCTATTGACTTAATGTTCAACCATTTTCAAATGGAAATTAGCAAAAAATTATATTATAATATTGAAAGTCAGTCATAGATCTATATTAATACTTTCTATATTCTATTAAATTGGAAATTTGTGTAATGTCACAGTGTAAGTGTAATCTATCGGTTTAAGTACGTAAAATAAAATCGCCCGCGAATAGTAATGTGAAAAACAAGTGACTCCTTAAATTTTAATAATTATTTCACATTTTGAGGAGGGTTTATGGTTTGAAAAATACAAAAAATGTTTCCTTGTTTCATTTATCATTTTATGTAACTGTTTTTCCCACGTTTTCTTTAACTTGCTTTCGTCTCTGTTTGTCTTTCCAATCAAATCTTGCGATCGAAATTTCTGGCACTTCCCAGTTAGCTAGCGCGTTGAAATTTTCAGGGAAGCTTTGTTTTGGATGACATTAGAATATTCAATTGTTATTATTACTAAATTGATCCATGGAAACATTTTATTGAGCATCTTAGACCGCTATATAATCTATTTATATAATTCTCCTCTGCGAGCCATTAGAAAACAAGCTGCAAGCGCCTCCTTACAGTCCCCTCTCTTTCTCTCTATCACTATCACTACCACCCTACCCCACCCCCACATGGTCTGCTGAGCTGTGGTCACGTTAATGTTTACAAACCGTACAGCCAGGTTTAGTGACGGCTATTAGGGGCAGATAATTTAGTTTGAACTGACTTTAAACTTACATGAGGTAACTAAGAGGAGGCTGCTTTCACGGGGGGGGGGTGTAGGGTTGGGGTTAGGGGAAAGGAGGGGGATTAGTGTTTTAAAGCAAATATTTTCAGTGGCAGTATTGGTACTGTCGAATTCACAAATTATGAATTACTGAAAAGTAGAAAATAAATCAACTAAATAGTGGCGTATGATACGCTCGTTGTAGTAAAAACGTGGGGAAAAAGGGACATAACCCAGTAACTGTAATTTGTGTACAAACAACCATAACAACTGGTGGCCAGTATAGGGGAGACGATATGGTCGAGTGGTTGGGCACACGATTGCTATCCCACTCGACACGGGTTCAAATCTATGTGTTCTAGTCAGTAACGTATTCACACAACGAGTTGTCTTTTTACGAGTTGTCTTTTTACGAGTTGTCTTCGTTTACCCAAAAAAAAGTGAAAAGATAAAATCGATAGCAAGATTTTAATGCAAACAAACAGACAAAGACTAAAAAGTAGAAAATAACAATCATTAAAAAAGTTTTAAAAAACCCACGTTTTCTGATTGAACTAAAAAGTAGAAAATAAATGCTATACATCACAATAATGCAAGCGATCACTCTACTATAAGCGATCAAAAACGTGGGGCGCCGTGATTTTCTTACAGTTTCTAATACTGTTGACTCTCTACAAGCTCCCTAATAAAAGTCAATAGTATTATCTAATCAATAGTAATATAACTTTTACTTCGGCGCCCCACGTTTTTCATTGCTTATAGTAGAGTGATCGCTTGCATTATTGTGATGTATAGCATTTATTTTCTACTTTTTAGTTCAATCAGAAAACGTGGGTTTTTTAAAACCTTTTTAATGATTATTATTAAACAATTGAATTAAAACTTTTCAGTAATAAATGAAGACTAGTAATGTTTTCATCAGATGCAACCATGCACATTTACTATAGCAGCCATCTTGTTTAAGTTTTATTTTGTTAAACTTATAGTGGGACATTCAGGGGAAGCTACTCTATTTTGGTTTATTATTCAGTTATCTATAATATTTGACACAAATATTTTACAGTATACTTCTATTAAAGCCTTGACAATGAGGTAACTTTTTTGTACATTACTAGGAGCGGCCGATTTTACGTACCTAAAGTGATAGATTACCGAAATTTGTATTCTAATTGACAGTAATTGTTCAAATTCAATACTTCGACTGGTGTCACACACTCATCATACTGCTACATAAACATATAACACAATATATAATAAACCTGTAAACATAATCTTAATGGTATAGAGAGCCTATCCTGCCAACCCAATTCCTCCTTTTTAATTTAGTACAAAATTCCTATTTAGTATTTACTGCAATTTGCAATACTGATGAAACACCCCCCCCCCATACATTCTTACTTTTAGGTTTTAGAAGGAGAATATTCAATACTTATCTGATGCCTTGGTGATCAAGACAATTACAATGCCAGCTGCAGCTATTAAGTCTGAAAACTCCATTGTGCATGAGAAATGGGATAACGAAGATTTAGCCAAAGTTAGTGAAAAAAAATTAATCTTAAATTAGTGATTAGTAGGCAAGTATTCACTTATTCATATTGATAGAAAATTTAATAATAGACAACCTTAGAGTTAGGTTCAAGATTCAGGATCAGGGCTAAAAAAATATTGAATGTTATTAGTCATCATACATTCTAAATTAAGAGAGGCTAGTGATCTTCTTACAGGTCTCACTTGTATTTATTAGTTTAATGATCAAGGCATTCATAGCATTACCTATAATGATAATTTTAATTTAATGATCAGGATTAAATTCTAAATTAGGTTGATGATTACTGGTGTGATATTTTTTTTTTTTATAACACAATGTCAGTATATCTATCTGTGTATGATGTGTGTATTCTGATAGGTTCAGTTTTGTGGGTTGTATTCAAGTAAGGAAACAAATCGTTGTTTACCTCCTTATAATGACTTCTGTATGACTGAGATTTCACTTTCTTGTCATAATTTGAACCATAAATTGGTTTTATTATCTGGTTAAATTATGACAAAACAAGATTTTTATTTAATTTACCTTTAGCAGTTCCTCCATAATCAAGATGCTTAAATCTCCAGATATAACCTACAGGATTATTGTTTATGCTTTCAGCAATATTAGATAAAGAAATTGTAGGTCTATCAAATTTTATTTTATTTGTAACTATCTACCTAGAAAGACTTGTCTCTAAACTGTTTAAATCACAAGCCTACCATTCCCACTGGGGTTTTTCTTCAGTTAAAATACAATCTGAGTTCTCTTACTAAAAAACATTTGTTTTGTTTATACTTCTAAAAGTTGTGCACAGCTTATGGATAAAATTTCAAGTAACAAACCACAATTTGTTTTTCTATAGGTGCGAATCAAAGTTCTTAAAGACCACACTGATAGTGTCACCAGCTGTCAATATATTCAAGAGTCTCAGAAAGCTGCCAGTGCATCAACTGACTGCAGTGTCAAGCTTTGGAATCTGAAGACTGGTGAATGCATCAAAACATATGAAGACTTACACACCGTTAATATATCTCAAACTCATTTTATGTTAGATGGATCAAAGTAAAGTTTTTCATATTATTTTACATTGTTCTTATCTAAATAGAAAATATTTTTGCTGTTAATGTCTTTTCTGGGTTTTGTTTAATCACTTTCATCATTGAACAACTTTTGAGTTTGCTCTTGGTCTTAACATGCTGCTGATGCACAACTTATGACATTTCTTAACAGTCAAGAAAAAAGAGAGAAAAAATGCCTCTTTTATAAACCAACATGTTCTCACAGTATCACACACCATCAGTTTATCTTATGTTAATGGGCAACATAGAAAAAATAAATTAAATGTAGTAGCCTATATGACAAAGCAGAATTAGTAGCCATTGTTAATTTTAATTAAATAACAAAATATAATAATTCATGTAGGTAGCTTTTGTTTTCCCAGATCAATTTTTCTAATGATTTTATAGATTTTTAACTTGTGGTTGGGACAAAGCTTTAAAGTTTTCTGATGCTGAAACTGGGAAATGTTTAGTAAGTAGTTGCAGCATAAAATTAATAAATTCTAATTACCATTTACTTAGTGAGGATTATGTGGGGTTTTTTAAAATCTCTTTTGGTTTACCCTATGTGATAAACACAGTATTCTAGTTCTGATCTATGAAAGTAAAGCTGATGACATAATTATTTAAAATAAATTAAAAATTTTCCATTTGTCTTTTCCAGCTGCAAAAATGTCATGAAGATTTCCTGACCTGTTGTCAACTATCCCATGATGGGAAATTAATGGCAGTTGGATCAGATATGTCATGTAGCTTAAAAATTTATGATGTGGATAGTGGTGCACTCATTCATAATTTAGAAAGTAGGCAGTTCTTTGTACATTTTATTTTATATTAATTCATTAAATATTTTAGCAACTTCTATAATCAAATGTTCTACTACAAGGAGGGTGGGTTTTAAAAAGAATGTTGAATAATGTATCTCACATACAGATGTATGGTGCAAGAAATAAATACTTGTGTTTTCTAAGTGTATAAAAACAAATCATAAAAAGTCTTATTGTTAACTGCATTGTCTAATTATTCTAGAAGCTAAATGATGGCCTCTTTCTTGTTGCAGCTGTAGTTAAAAGAAACAAATCCCATTTCAACCAACCCCCTCCCAATATTATATAGCATCTTTAGCACTCTCCTCCTTGCCCTTATCTAGAGCAGAATAAAAAGTTGAATGCTACAATTTTTCTGTTTAGAACTGTTTAAAACATCTGTTACTATAAACAAAATGATTATTGAACATACAATGCTGCTGTACACCTACATTTACTCTGATCCAATGCAATTCTGATATTTTACCCTCAGATTTCCACAAGAGCAGTATAACAAGTGTCAAGTTTGCCCCTGATGATGATAAAATAATAACAACATCCTCCGACAGAACTGCAAAGTTTTATGATTTATTGACAGGAACAACAACATTAAACCTTGAGTACCATACATTTGATCATTACATTTATACTGATTAAATACACTAGATCCACTTTTTCATTATGAATACTTTCATTTTGTTTTGTCCAGAGGCCATACAAATATAGTCTCAAGCTGTGACATCAGTCATGATGAGAGAAACTTTGCTACTGCATCATGGGATAAAACTATTTTACTTTGGGATGTAGCCACTGGCATGTATAGGTTAGTATTACCAGCAGTGTTTGGACACCTAGGAAAGCTCGCTCTGCCTATTTGGTTTCTTATAGTTAAACATTCCCCTGACATATAGAGTCAATGCTGGAGCACCAGAGAAAAAGTTAACATGTGTCCAAAGATTTTCAAAACCCAAGCAAACTCAAATTTTTTTGTTAGTGGAAATCAGTTTGTGTTAAGTCAGCTTTTGTGTAAAACAATAGTCAGCAGGAACAAAACCATGTTTTAATAACTATGTATGCAGTTATAAATCAGCATCAATTTAAAAGTTTTTTTGTTAGATCAAAAGGACTAATTTCGTATGTATTTAAAACTGTTTTCCATTAGATCAAAAGGACCAACAATGTTGAAAGGTGGCCATGATGGTTCAGTGAGTTGCTGTCAGTTTAGTTCTGATGGTTAGTAAAACCTTACCTATGAAATTCACAATTCTATTTTTCTACTATTATATATTACCCAATATAGTGTTTGCTTTGTTGTTTATTAAAATTTTTTGAATGTACACATTTTTTTCAAACCCTGCTTTTTATTAAAATCTTTAATGTAAATGTTAACTCCTAATGCAACAGATTCTCTGTCTTTTTAAAGTAAATTTTAATAGTATTCACTATTTTTAGTAATTATATTAATGTTATGGTTAAATATATTACTTGAATTATTTTGATGTTCATTTGGTGTGTTCTTAGATCTAACTGAAGAATAAGATATGGTAAACACCATACAACGGATTGTGAAGAGATTTTTATCACGCACTTAATTAAATAGTATCCCTGTTTTTACCCCCAAACAATTCATACAAGAATGATGTATTTTTAGTATCGTTTATTTTGTTGGCACATTTAAATATGAGTGTATTTCCTGACTTGTTTTGGCAGGACTTCTGCTGGTAACTGGTTCATACGACATGAACATTGTTGTCTGGGATCTAGAAAATAGTGTGCAAAAACTCAAACTCCAGGTAGCAGCTTTCTTACTGCTCAAATTTCTTTAAAATTGAATTGTTGCTTAGATAAGATTTATAAGTTTGCTTCAATAGCATTAGTATTAACCTATTAAGTGTTCTATTTTTTCATCAAGTGGAAGAATTTTTATTTTAGGGACATTCTGACTGGGTAAATGATGTCTGCTTCAGTGAGGACCAGAAATGGTTGTTGTCATGTTCCAGGGTAACTTTAAATCTTTTATTTTATTTGAAAAGGCAGTAATGCTCTTTGATGACATTATGTATCACCTCAATCAAAAGGCCCGAACATTAGGATAGTGTATCTACCTCATGTTATGTCTGCATATTTTAACACCACAATTTTTTTTACAATAGTTCTAAATCAACTGTTTCAGGACACAACACTAAGACTATGGAACATAGAAGAATCAGACCAAATACCGATGGTCATGGAGAACAAGAAGACAGTCAACATCAAAGTGGCTAAGGTAAAGTTAGTTTAAGTTGCTCAAAAATGTGTACAGGTTTTAATTTAAAAACATTTCACAACAAATGTGTGATTTTGTTAATTTAAATGTTTGATATTTCCAGTGCTCAAAATGTGGTAAACCATTTTCCTTGTCTCAACTTGAAAGTTTTCAAGATGTGACCAGATGTGTTTTTTGTCGACTTGCCAAACCTGATAAGTCATGGCTTGGCTTTAGTGATTCTAGCAACACGAGTTCTTGATGACAATACAAATGGAAGAAGTGAACTATTGAAATATGGGTTACTGCTCTTATCTCACAGGATTTTGAAGTATAAAACCTTAAAATTTACAATGCTTTTAGTTTGTTTTTTATAGTTTTTCACAGGGTAAACTACTTAAACCAGAGCACAGTTTACTGCTCCCACATAAACAAAATTTGCAAATTACTGAATAATACTGTGATAAATTAAAAACATTTTATTTCTGCTCCTGTAATTCTTCAATACAATTTACAGTAAAATGGTACATTAATTACGGAGCTAGTTTCCTCTAATATAATTTCATTAATGCAATACAACAACTATACCATGCTAAATATACCAATTTTCCAAATACATTAATAAGCTTAATAGTTGTGACCAGTATATAAATACTACAATGTCAATGATGATGAACTTTATAAGACTTATAGCCAAAATTTAGGATGTACAGTAAAATATTCTCTAGCTTAGTCCGTTTTAAAAAAATGTAAAGTTTCTGAAAATACAACTATAAACTTTATATTAAAAGTACTCTGACTACAAAACTGATAAGGTGTCACTGAAATTTAAAAATATGTAAACAAGAAGACTGCAAGTATTTTGTTATGTCAAAAAATATAAGGCATCAAAAGGCACTTGATATGAAAGACATGCAAAATAAGATCCCTACTACAGAACAATACATGTTTTCAAAAAAACATGAGTTGCTTCTAAATTTTTTATATACCAACAATGGTAACTCCAACAAGAAAAATGTTATATGATGCTATAAATATGATACACAAAATATATACACCTAATATACACAGTGACACAAGTCATGCAACACAACATTACATAATTTACCACAATCTTGTCACTAGAGAGATAAGCCCATGTGACTGACTTCAGTAGTTTCAGCCTTCTTTTAATCTGTCCCAGTAACATATGATGTAAAATAATTACCAATGGCTAGCTAAATCATAATCCACAATGCCAGCAACTACTCTATTCAGTTATGTACATTTTAAAGCAAATATTTCACTCAATATCAGGATTAAATATAAGGTGAAGCATGACAAAGTAGTGGAGAAGTGGTTCAAGTTGAAAGAAATGTGTAAATTAAAAATACAGCAACTAATGGTAGGATGATGTGGCTTGTGGTTTTGATGGTTTCAGAGCATCTGCATTCCAGGTCCTTAAGTTGGCTAAAGTGCGGTTGATTTTATTGCACCAAACAATTCGTTCTTCTTTAGAGTCAGCAGATATCTGGTGTCTGAAACAAGCAGAGCATGTGTTTACTGTCAAGTTTTTTCCTTCACACAGCTGATGTTTACAGTGAAAAGAGACAAACTTAAAAAAACCCAGCCTACCTGACAGTGGTTGTGGAGTTATAGGTTTTAGTCACTAGAGTGTCATGTTCACCTTTCAGGGGCTGTCTTACAGTCACCATCTCAAAGGTGTTGGGTCTGGCACAAATATCTCGAGGCACCAGACCAACCTTTTCTGTGATGCACCTCTTCAAATCTATTATGGCCATGGGATCCTTAAAAATACAATCCAATCCCCAATAAGTTAGTGTGTGAACCAACAGTAGCAGAAAGCAATGTGTGTGAACAAACAGCAGTAGGTGTAAAGAAAAAAGTGTGCAGAAGATTACCTTGCGAGTTTCATCATCAGGGTATTTCCAAACACAAAGTTTGTTTCCTGACAACACACACCAGCGCCGATGCCAAGCACCAAATCCACTGACGTCATCAAACATTGTCTAGGATAAAAATATATTAACCATTAATGTCCCGTAACGCCCGCTGCCGCCCGACACCGTTAATGTCCCGTAACACCCGCTGCCGCCCGACACCGTTAATGTCCCGTAACGCCCGCTTACAATACGCATAGAAAAATTAAATTTGTTTCATTAAAATTTGGCCTACAAATCCTAATTTTTAACTAAACAGGAAGTCGGATAGTTTCAGCATCCTTTTCCGGTTTTCTAATTTCAATGGCGCTTTTGAAAGATAAAAAATAATAAATCCTTTCTATCTCGAAATTTTAGACTCATCTGTCCTATTTTTAGTAGATTAAGTATTAAAAATAAAATAAATTAATGCCTCTAAACGTATCTAGGCATGTATTTTATGAATTATATATCTTAAACATAACCAAATTGATATTTAACTGTTAAATTCGATGCATAGTTGTTTAGACAAAAATAAATAAAGTTGACTACCGAAAATGACCTGTTTTGAATTTTCTCCGACATTTTTTATTTTTATACTGTACTTGTACCGAATATAATATATTCTATTTAATACTGTTGGAAAGCCAGGTTTATTCCCAACATTAAGCAGTAGTTTTTATCTTAATTTTCAATTTCATTTAGACAAAAACAAATATTTTGTGAAACTATTCACTTGATCATACAGAGTTATGCTCCTTACATTGGGCCGTCATGGGTGGAGTTTTGGTAGAATGAATGGGACATTAATGGTTAAAAAACATTAAAATATTACAGTGCAATGGTATGCCTAGTCAAATTGAAGGAATGGCTAATTGTTATTGACCAGAGTTTAAAACTTTGTGTGTGCAGGAAATCACCTCAATAATTAGATAATCATATTTAGTGATTTAAGTCAGATAAATCAACTCCACTCAGGTAAAATGGAGTGATGAGGATTAAGTAAGTACTCAGGTAAAAAGATTCATATAAAATAATGTTCAAATGTTAACAACTTACCAAAAAGCCTCTCTCTTCAACATTGACTTCCATTAAACACTTTAATCTCATGAAAATCTGACCATACAAAGGAGACAAGTAGGGAAGCTGAAAGAAATATACAGTTAACATTGTTAAACTACATTCATGACATACTTAACAAGTAAATTTTTTAAAAATAATTATAGTAGAAAAGGGTGGAATGAGGATAAGACCAAATTAATTCTTACTCTTTCTAAATGAAAAGAATTTTTATCCAAGCACTTCATGTTAAGTGTGAGTGAAGTCACATGACTAAAACTTGTTGTTCTAACAGCTGTTGGTCCTCCAGGACTCTCCACTGTAACAATCAAAACAATTCACTGCACTTAAAATACTATGCAATAGCTACTGACAGTTATTAGCATGTCACATATAGTAGCACTAACAAAATAAGTCAAAAAAATCTTTTGTCCTTGTGAAGTGACTGTAAGAGGAACATTCTAACTCAAGAGAATTCAGTCAAATACTTACAAGCCATGGCATAGCCCTTTGATTTTTTAGGAGTCTTTTTCTTTTTGTCTTTAGAGTATTCTTTGCTAACACTCTGAAATATGAAATACTAGACTTGAAAAATCTAATCATCTTTTATTAAATTAATATACGGATATTTCAATACATTTTAAAAAGATGAATGACTAGTGAATGATTTGAAAGCAATGCATGGAATAAGAAGCTCAAGTTACCATGCTGTAAATATCAAGCACAAGTTTAAAGTTTCCAGTGATCCCATTAATTTTAATTAAGTTGGGAAAATCCAGACTTCCTCTCATCATAGGATCATGGGTAGACAACATTTGGGTACAGATCAGCTGGGAACCATTCTTAAACAGCAGTATGAAGTAATGTGTCGTAGTATCTGGTGGCAAATCATACAAGTCATTTTAACTACATAAACAAGGTACAAAACAGTCTTTTCTATTTAACAATATCAGCACAACAGTTAGATAATGTTTTTTTTTCAATTTACCTTGGGAAGTCCCTATCTTGGTGACAAACTCCTTCTTTAAAGGTAATCTGATATCACTGATTGTCAGAGACCCCTGTGGCCCAGGCCCTTCATGGGACAAAACTCCCGTCTCTTTCAGTCTCTGTATTTCTGTCATGTAGCACTGACGTTTTTGACCTAGAAAAGTCATTAATAAAAAGGTTAATATAGAACAAACAGGAATTATTTTTTTTAAAAGAGATAATACATCATACAAGCAAGATAAAAAGCAAGCAAAAGAAATAGTTCTATACTCACAAGCAATCAGCAACAGCTTGTTACACTCCACTTGTTCAGCAGAGCCAGCAAAATAAGAATTGCCCATGCAGCACTTGTTCAGGGCATTGCTTGTTTGCATGATCACATTTTGTTCTTGCTGAACCAACTCTTGTAATTCCTGCAACACACGTCATACAAACAGTAATTAGGAGCTTTAAAAAAAAAATTACAACTTGAATAATTTTAGTTACTCAAAGCCAAAAAGCCTAAATAAGCAAATTGATTACTTTAATACGTTCTTGAACAGCTCGTCTATCATCCCTTCTGGGTTCAGTGACAGCAGGCATTCTCACTTCCTCTTCTTCGACTGGTTTTCCTGCATACCTGCTACTACGAACAATGGGTTCCATCATATGCTGATGAATGTTGCTAATAGACCAATGAAGAAATAATTTATTATTTACTTAAAAAAATACAAACCAGAACCACAATTAAACAATTGCTTTTCTCTAAATATCCACACAAAAAATGGTGACAAAAAGCTATGTATCAAGTCACTTACGCGCTCTTTCTATAAGCTTGTAGACTATATGGTCTATTGTCATCTTCATCTTCTGTTGAGTCTGTTCCTCTGTTGTAGTTTCTGTGAGCCTAAATTTTAAACAATAGTTAACATGAACCATTTAAAAAATGTTTAGTTGCTATTTACTACAGTGTCTCCTTATTTTAATAGATGTGATAATCACTTTCTCTTCCAGAAAAAAAATTAGCCTTACTGGAACTGGATCAGTAGTCTTTCTCCTCATCTGTACATTGTTAATATCCATATCCGGATCATAATCATTGTTTGGCCTTGGTCTTCTCAAAACCACATTGTTCGGATCCATATCAGGGTCGTAATCATCTGAAGTATCACTCATAGCCTCATCCAACAACTCATCCACTGCATTTCTCTGTGAATCATCCTCCTCATCCATACTGTCATCATCTGCCTGGTATCCACCATGCTTTGAGGAGGATGGCATGTCCACACTTCCCTCACTGTCACCAGTGCCACCAAGCTCATCCCCAGAACTCTCTGACTGACTCGATCTTTGAGCTGGCACAGGCAGGATACTCTCCCTTCTTACAGCTTCAGATACAAAACCCTTCAGGCTGATATCATCATCATCAATATCCAATGAGAACCTAACATTTTCAAATAAAATTAGCTGAAATATTTGCTATTAAAAAACAGTGTACCTTAACTGTACGGTCACATATACACCCACACATCAATCTTATTTCCCTCTTAACTAGTTTCCAAAACAGAGCGAGGAAATGAATACCTGGAACCAAACTCCTCATCCCCAACATCTGAGCTAGTAGCACCATCTGATTCTTTTTCTTCCTTGGCTTTGGGTACTTCAGGTACTTTAAATTCCTTTTCTTCTGAAGATTGTGATGTCAATTTTCTGGCTGATCGTGGAATTTTGCGATCAGAATCATCATCACTGTCATCAAAACTGTCATTAAATTTAACCTGTAGTTTAAAGAATTTTGTTAATTTGTTGTTTTATCACACAATGTCTCCTGTGAATGCAAACAGTTTGAACTAGAAAAAGTTTCACCTTCTTTTCTTCAACAGTCTGAGAACTAATCTCTTCTCTCTTTTTGATCAGATTGTAGATGCTGCTAGTCTGTCCACCAGTTGTGGGTTTGGTATTGGTTTTAGATTCACTGGCAGGTAGGCCTGTAGCTGGAAGCTCCTTTTTCGATGAGGTGTCACTAACAAGACCAATCTCGGCCAACTTGCTGTTAAACTCTGCACAGATTAAATGAAGAGAAATTAACATGCAATGAATTCAGCATGCTATAAATAATCCCAACAATGATTCAAGACACTACCTGCTCTAGCTTTGTTGCGAGCCTCCTCTCTTCTACTGCTTGCTGGGGTTTTCGGCTCTGAAGTAGGTTTCTCAGGCGTCTTGCTATCTACTTTAGAATCAACAGGGGCAACCTAGAACAAATAATTACATTAGCTGTAACTGATAGGAAATCTAATTGATGTAAAATCCAACATAACTAAAACTAAACAAATGTAGGTCTAGTAAAAATAAATACCTTAGAACTTTCATCAGATGATGAATTGTCATCTCTTAGAATACCATTTTTCCACCTGTTCTGAATAACTCCAAGCTCTGCCATTCTTGAAGCCCTTTCCTGAGCAGCCTTAGCACTAGCAGTAGTGATGCTATCCTGACACCGTTCAACCAACAGCTTTTGGGCTGACTTTGTTCCTTCACTAACCTGCTCAACAATTGAAAGTTAACTTTGAAGACAAGACTACAGACAGTGATATTAAACAATCAGATCATTGCATTTAGTTTGACCAGTAGAAAAGCAGCGAGAAAATAACCTTAGTTGGGGAGTGAATGATTTTGCTAGGCGTCCTACAAAGCATTTTGGAAGGAGACTGTTTTTCTGGTCCTGTCATGGCAGGGGAGCTACTGGACATATCTACACCTTTTTTTGACCACATGATGGATGCCTTCTCCTCTATACATTCCCTAAAGCTTTTAGCTGGTGTAACACTTTTAGTAACAGGAGGAGGTGGAGGTGGATTCTGTAACAAGAAAAGCCTTAAACAAATCAGTCACATTGAAATGTGACTTATACATTTTTCTAATAAAAACTTGCTTTTTAATAATCAAATAAAAAGAAGTGAAACATTTCAGTAAAAATATAAACCGCAATTAAATCAATTTTAGAAAATAAAATAGTTAAATGGGACGGCAAGCATTTGAAGATGAGCTACACACTGACCTGTGGAGTGGCAGGTGCTGCTGATGAGCCTGGTACAATGCTGGAGAAAGGTCGAGGCTTTGGGGTGACTGGTGCAACATCAGCAGGATTTACTTTCTTCACATTGCTGACATTGTTGGCGGCTGTCATAGTCTCCCAAGCTGACATCCTGGCACCCACTGGGAAAGCTGTGGGTTCATCTTGTCGACGCAGCGGAGTGTTGGAAAGCTTTTCTTGCATTTGTGACATGCGTTGAGACACTGGCAGCTCAGATGGGTCTCGCACCTTTGTTGGTACAGCACTAGTTGGAACTGGAGTAGAGGCTGACAACGCTGGTGTACACACCTAAACATGAACACCATGAGTTATTTGAGAAGAAATATAAGCAGTCTTGTGTTTTTACTACTAAAATCTGTGGTATGCCATACAAAATTGAATTTTTTAAATTTTACGCTAAGACGAGCTAAGTTAATAAATGAACATAATGCACAAAAAACAAAAATATTAGTTTCTATTAAGCTGGACTTCAAAAGCTTCTAATGAGTATTGCATAATACCCATTCTGTAGCATATATCTTACACAAAACCAAGAGCATTCAAAGAGAATAATCTATGTACATATATATGTGTATATATATAACTATTTATTACGCTAACTATACAAGGCCTCTTAATCATTACAACTTTTATGTGCAGATTCTTGCAAAAAGCCAACAAACTGATTCCTCTAAGATTAATTTACTATAAAGTTACTTGTAAATTTTGAATGTTATGTAAATTTAGTATAGCTTAAAACAACTAGAGACTGGACAAAGTGGTAGATTATGGTAGATGGCCTATGCTCCACTAAACGAATAAGTTTCTAATATAAATTCAAACAAATTAGATTTAAAAAATATAAATTTTATTTAAGGTAAAACATGCTCATGCAAATAAAAAATAATCAGCTTTTATTAAATGAGCAATAGAAGCATGCATTAAAAAAACCTTCAGCACTTGGTTAGCAGAAGCAGTGTTAGCAAGCAAATGTCAAAGAGTTTCAACCTGTTTGGGGGTTTTTGGTACATGCACAGAGGAGGCTTTCCCAGATCTTGGAGTGCTTTCTGTAATTTTCTTTTCAAATGACGCCAGTTTAGAAGACAGTGGCTGTCTGGATGGTTCAATCACCTTTGACTTGGGGGTCTCTGTCTTCTGGGCCCAAGTGGCCATTCTCTGAGAAACAGGTTTTGATGTAGGCTCATCCATGGTTTTGTTCAGATCACTTTCAGGAGGCGTTTCATTCAGTCCTGGGGCATTGACAGGCAGATCTGATGGTGGGGAGTTCCATGTTCTGGCAGGTGAATTAGACCCTGCTGGTTTTATAACTGACTTTACGGGAGTGGCTAACTTAGCAGATGCTGTCAAATCAACGGAAAATTTGACTGGAGAAATCACGTTGTCTTTGTAGGCAGGTGAAAATGGTTTTGGTGAGCTATTCAGTTCAACCTATTAGCAAGTAGATGAGTAGAACCAACATGCGACACTTGAAATTTTACAAGCTTTTAGATTCATTTTAAATGGCATTACGTAGTTTAACATATGTGAATTAAATAAATACATTCACATTAATTCATGTAGCAATACATTATAACATGAATAGAAAAAAAAAATAACATGCCCATTTTCATTGAACCTATGAAGTAGATAATGAGGTAACGTATGTTTCAAACAAAATTAAAACATTTACCTTGGATGTCCTCAAAGGCGAGTTTCTTGTCAAAGTGGAGGCAGGACTTTTAGGCACATTATTCCTGGGTGTAGGCGGAGCATGTGTTTTTTTAGGTGAACTACTGGCAGCCACACTAGACGCTACGGTGGTGGCTACTGGAGCTTTGGGAGCAGGACCTTTACCAGAGGAGACAACACTAGCTTTGGGTAGGGTTTCTGCTTTAGCTGGTGCTGGGGGCTGCCATCTTGGCTTCTTCTCCTCTTCTTTCCTGCAACAATTTTAATATTTCATTGTTTTTTGGTGTAAACAAAGATAATTATGAAATATACAAAAAGCTGAATACAACTTACTGTATAACATGGCGTGTCAAATCATCTTCAAAATTATTGATATGTTGAGCTAGGGCAGCAAAGCGCCCTTTTCTGGCAGAGGAAATGCTGGATGAATTTTCTGCCTTGGCCGGTGATGGCAAACCTCTCTTCTCAAGTGGAGGAGATGAAATGCTTTTCCTAGGCTTTGGAGTTGGCACTTCAACATTTTCTGCAGAAGAACACATTGGTTTAAAAAAAGAAATTATTTTAACCTTTCAAAGAACTTCCCCATTCAACGAATCTTACCTTCATTATTATCTTTAGTAAGAAGGTGTGACAAATCCTTAGCACGTGAATGCACACCCTGTATGGCAGGAGTATCAGGTTTCAAGGTCTGCTCTACATCACGAAAGCATTGACGTTTTGGAGATTCTGTAGATAAAAAAATGTTACACATGGGAGAAACTTATCTAGTAGGAATCTACATTAAACCATGTCAAAATGCCAAAGAAAATGTTTCTGTCTACACATTGTTTTCTTTCATTTACCACTAAATTTTTTTTACCTTTGGCTACATGACTTTAGAATTTACAAAATACATTTGAAAAAACTTAAAAATTATATACAATGATAAATCAGTTTTGAAATGAAAGAAAATTGAAATAAATTGAACCAAAATGTGAACAAATAATACCACTGTTAACACAACTGTTTGTCAAAAAAAAAAAAACAAGGTTTCCCCAAAAGTCTAGATCAAATTTTAGTGAACTAACATTTTCATACAGCTAGTGAAGTAACTATTCAATATTCAATACAATATATAATATTCAATCTGGAGTAAATATAGGTTTGGCTATCTATTTTTACCATCAAATATAATAATTGTTTCTTTCTCCACCCAGTTATCTCATCGGCTTAATTTAATATTACACAAAAAAGTAACAAGCAGACACTATCCCATGTTTTAACAGTCAGCTCCTTGCATAAAATAGACCACCTAATCCTGATAGTATGAGTGTATAAGATGTTAAAAGTGAGGTAATTTAAAAGGATTCCTTCAAGCATGTACAGCTAAACAAATCTCTTTATTCGCAGAAAAAAAATTCTAAATTTTAAGAAACGAATGTAATGCCTTTTAAAATTGACTTTACAAACTACTATTTGAACTATTAGATACAATTTTTTAGTTGAGATTGCAAAGGCTTCACTATTTGTATAAAATGACACATTTATTGAAGTGCAATGAGTTTAAAAATTGTTTCAGAGTATAATAATTTGAAAGGGAGAGAACCAAAAATGTTTAAAGATAATACACAAGGTAACTTCTAAGTGTTAGCCAGGAAAATGGTACCAGAAATTGTTTTATCTTCTGTGATTTAAATATATAACATACATTAAGAAAAAACTGTAAGCAAATGTGTATGTTATACATTGTATTTAGAATTAAATATTGAGAATTTACTTGGTGTGAAGTAGTTAAATGATTAATTAAATAAAGTTTAGCAGGGATAAAAATTGTGTATTAAATGATGAAAACCATTATACTAGTGTCAGTAGAATACATCCCTTGAAACAGAATAAATTTAAAGCAAGAATTTTAACAAATTTTATTTTTTAATGAAATACCATAATATGGTGCATCTGTAATGCCTAGATGGGGGTGGGAAAAAATGAAAACATGGTTATTTAAGCAATAAAATACATTTGCTAAATTATAAAAATGTTTGAACTAAATCAGCATCGAGTTTTTCTACTTCTGACAATAGGACTGCAAACATGCTTTGTAGGCAAGACCAAACAGCAATGGCCTCCAAGCTTCATACAAGGGCTTTGATATTCATTTTTTCATTGCATACCACATAGTTTAGGAATTCTCTAAAGGTTAAAATTTGTAGTAGGACGTATACTTTATAAAGAGAAACTCAATTTGATCAGAATTATGGTATTCACTAATCTGAGGTTTAGGTAAAAAAAAAAAAATTAGTTAATATGTAGACTAGGCAACCAACAAAAAGAGACAGCTGAAGTAACATACCATCTTGGTTGTTCTGCACCTCTGTAAGAATTTTTTCAGATCCATCGCTTTCAAGTACAGGTGTTCTACGTTTACGAGGTGCAGCTTCTGGCATACCAGCTATTCTCTGGTTAAGTATCTCTCTTCTCTGCCTTGTCCTCTCAATGAGTCTCTGCCATTCATAAAGTAGACATTGCATGAAAAATGTATGCAGGGTAAATGTTTGTAACCCAGCTAAACATCAGTAAGTAAAGCATAGCTGCTACAAGATAAGGATCATGAAACAAATTTACTATACAAAAATAAAACCATGTGAGGAAATAATTTTCAAATATTGTTTATGCCTAATGCATTGTATCAATTAATCTCTACTAACTCATAGGACCACTTACTACTTTACGTAACTTAAAAAATACACAGACTCCTAGATCTTATTCTAAATGCTGAGTCCCAATAGTGTCCATGACTATACTAATTAAAGGCGTCCACGATTATAGATTCTATATGTCTCTGCTAGAGTAATAGTTTATTATTTTATAGAGTCCTTGCAAACACGTGACCTAAATCACGTGATACCTACGCCCGCCGCCACAGTGGTGTACATCAGACGTAAACACAATCAGCTGTTCGCCAGCGCTGGACGTGTTCACCAGCGCTGGACGTGTTCACCGTATGTAAAGAATCGCGCCCGCGGAAAAGGAAAAATATGTTAAAAAACTTGAACTCTTAGGAATTGAAGATCCTTATACAGTTATTGACAGTTTCGTGGATAATATAAATATGTGGCCGAAATTTCTAAATAAAAATACTGTTAGTAATACCGTTTGCGTTTAGAGTTTAAGTAGACGAAGCTGATCAAATGCAGTAATATATTAGCGGTTATCTACTGTAGCAAACGTGAGACCACTTAACTTCTACAAAACCCACACTACAACGATTAATATAATCCATGGGTAATAACCAATCTGGGTAGCATGTTATACAATTTAAGACCCTTATAATCCAGCAGGGAAGTAATCAGACACATTAATACTGACGTTCAACCTTCATGATGGCTGTCCCCACCTGTATCTAGCCCACAATAAAACCAAAGAGGAGTCTGCCATGCCCTCCCCTGAAAATGTCTCACCTCCGTGATACCCAGCCCCACAGAGATAGTATTTCTTATATAATTTTGACCCTCAGGGCCCAGCAGGGAGAACAAAGGGGAAAGTCCCACTGCTCTCCCCTCAACACTTCTCACCTCGGTGTCATGTTATGTCATTTATAGCACACACGGCTTATCAGGGGAAAGCATTAAGGCATTAAGAATCTTAACTCTGGACAGCTACACACTAGTATACTAGCTACACACTAGGTGCCTACTGTAAACTACTAGACTGTAGGCCCTATGTAGACCTGCAATTGTATCAATTGTAGACTGGGTCCATTGTTATTATTCTAAACCATCTCACTTATAATGTTTCTAGCTTGATTTGTTTCTTTTATAAACAGTGGATTTTAAAAAAAAAATTAGCCTAATCATTAACCTAATAATAATAATGTGGTTATTTGTTGTTGGCTGGTATGATCTAGATTGTTCTACTAGGCTACAAAAACTTAGTAGACCAATTACTAGATATGAATTTGAATTTAATTAAACTCAGTCCAGTATCAGATACATATTGCTGTAAAAAGACAACAAAGTAGGTAGGCCTTAGTAATTTATTAAAGCCTTCTACTACAATAATATCAACTACATGCTTGTATAAAGTTTTTACAATTTAATTTAAGTAGCAGATTCTAGATCTAAGTCTAGTCATATAATCTATTTCAATTTCAGAAAATTTCGTTTGCTAAAAAAATGATTAGATAATAGAGCGAGATTTTAGATCTTAGAGACAATTAAATGCTTTATTAGGCCTATTATGACTACTTTTGATTTATTATGGGTGTATTTTGAATCGAATGTAGATCTAAAGTAATTAAATTTAAGTAAAGAAGTAGATTCTAGATTCTATGTCTACCCAGCGGAGCCAGGTATAAGCCTACTATTAGATCTTGTTATTCTTATTAGCCTATAATATTACTTTTGACTTTGTCTTTTACTATTAGTATTTGTGAAGGTCGTGCATATTTGTTTTATTAATAGTTATCTTTTATAATTAAAATGAAGTTTATTATTTTACTGTCCTTACATGAAACAAAGTATCGAGAACTGCATTTGATCAGATTCGGCTACTTTAACTCTAAACGCAAACAGTATTACTAACAGTATTTTTATTTAGAAATTTTGTCCACATATTTATTTATACGAAACTGTCAATAACAGTATAAGGATCTTCAATTCCTAAGAGTTCAAGTTTTTTAACGTATTTTTCCTTTTCCGCGGGTGCGGTTCTTTACATACAGTGAACGCGTCCAGCGCTGGTCAACACGTCCAGCGCTGGCGAACAGCTGATTGTGTTTACGTCTTGTGTACACCACTGTGGCGGCGGGCGTAGGTATCACGAACGGACGTGACGTCATATGAAAGGACTCTATTAGAAAGTTGAGTAATTAGTCTTTAATAGTAATACATTCTAGAGATCTAAATGTTTTAAATATACTAGATCTAGGTAATTTCCAGTCTGTTGGGATAGCCGTATTTGTGACAGAGTGAGGTAGGCCTATAGATTAAGAGCAGTGCTATTTTATTTTTATCTTTTTAACTTAATCAGTTAATCACAATTTTCCCAAGTTTTTTTTCTCTTAGCAAAAATATAAGGGACATGTCTTTATCTTTCTGAAAATTTACCAGCAAAAATAAAATTTGGATAGGCCATGGATCTAGATCTAGTAGGCCTAGATCTAATTGTAATAAATAAATGCCAAAGGTATGAAAGCAGTGATGTGATCGATGGATTGAACCTGCAAAATACAAAAATACTATAATCTATCGTTTTAGGTACGTAAAATCGCCAGCGGCTAGTAATGTACGAAAAAGTTACCCCTTTGTCAAGGCTTTAATAGAAGTCAGAAGTATTTTGTGATATATTTGTGTCAAATATTATAGATAAATGAATAATAAACCTAAATCAATGGCTAAATATATCAATATAGGCAAGAAATTAACTTTAAACAGCAGTGTTTGCTAGCAGGATTTGCTATAAAAAAGTGGCCATCTGTAAGTTAGAGTGGCTTCCCCTGAATCATGCGCTATTAGTTTACAATAAAAAAAAATAAACAAGATGGCTGCTATAGTAAATGAGCATGGTTACATCTGTTGGGAACATCGCTAGTCTTCATTTATTATTGAAAAGTTTTAATTCAGTTGTTTAAAAACAGTTACATAACATAGCCTAAGGCCTAAATGAAACAAGGAAACATTTTTGAATTTTTCAAAACATAAATCCTCCTCAAAATGTGAAATACCTATTAAAATTTATTATTTAAGGAGTCACCTGTTTTTCACATTACTAGTCGCAGGCGATTTTTACACACCTAGAATGATAGATTACCAAAAATACAATGCAATGTCCACACAGCTTCAATTGGTTTTTAACATTTTAAATTGTTAATTTTAAATTATGTAGATCTAGGCCTATAAAAAAGTCACAATCTATAATTCTCTTCTGGGAGACGTTAGAAAACAAGCTGCAAGCGCGGCTTGCAGTCCCCTCTCTCCCTCTCTATCACTACCACCCCCACATGGTCAGGTGAGCGGTGGTTCACTCTAAACTCTAAATGTTTACAATCCTAGAGCCGGGTTTAGTGACGGCTATTAGGGGCAGAAAATTTAGTTTGAAATGATTTTAAACTTAGAGGAGGTAACTAAGAGGAGGCTGCTTTCACGGGGGGGGGGGGGGGGGGCGTATAGGGTAGGGGTTGGGGGAAAGGGGGGTAGTGTTTTAAAGCAAATATTTTCAGTGGCAACATTGGTACTGTCGAATTCACAAATTATGAAAATTACTGAAAAGTAGAAAATAAAACAATAGTAAATAGCCAATAGCGGCGTATGATAAGCCACGGACGCCACGGGTCGGCTCGTTGTCATTATTGTGAAAAGTCCGAAAGGCTAATAAAAAAAACGAATAATAATTAGAGATCTGGATCTAATCTAGATCTAAAACTAGACTCTATCTAGAGATCTAATAATTTAGAGATCTAGTAAGGCTAACTCATTAGGGTAATCTATCGTTTTGGGTACGTAAAATCGCCCGCGGCTATTAATGTACGAAAACGTTACCTCATTGTCAAGGCTGTAATAGAAGTATATTGTGATATGTTTGTGTCAAATATTATAGATAAATGAATAATAAACCTAAATCAATGGCTAAATATATCAATATAGGCCAGAAATTAACTTTAAACAGCTGTGTCTGCAAGCAAGATTTGCTATATAAACAGCAGCCATTTGTAAAATAGAGTGACTTCCGCCTGAATCTCGCACTATATGTCTATAAAAATAAAACTTTAACAAGATGGCTGCTATAGTAAATGAGCGTGGTTGCATCTGTTGGAAACATCGCTGGTGTTCATTTATTACTGAAAAGTTTTAATTCAATTGTTTAAAAACAGGTACATAAATGAAACAAGGAAACATTTTTGCATTTTTTCAAAAGTCCTCCTCAAAATGTGAAATAATTATTAAAATGTAAGGAGTCACCTGTTTTTCACATTACTAGTCGCGGCCGATTTTACGTACCTAAAACGATAGATTACCCTCATTAGCCCTCATTCATTAGGCCTACTGGCAGTAAATGAGTAATCATACTGGGAATAGTGAATAAATAGTTAAATAATATTAAATATAATCATTGATTCATTAGACACTTCGCTAGACTAAAAAAACCTAGACTAGATCTAGTAGAGTAGAATCTATAATATTAAATAATAGAAAGAGAATCGAATAGGTAGGACAAAGACAGACCTGCGTGTCTGGATCCATTCTGTTTCTTCTCTAGTTTAGGCCTATTGCAAAACAAATTTAAATTTTAGTTCAACTCAGTGTTAACATTGCACTTCCGTGAACAACAATAATACGAACTTTTCAAAATTGGCGGTTGAAATCGCGAGGTTTCACGCGAGACTGCCAACTCATTTTGGTTGGTCGCTGTTATCTTTTAGTTTTATCTTCACGAAAAGGTCATAAGGCCAAGTCAACCTGCCGTATTTAAATATAGGCAAGTCCAATATAAATTCAAAGTTTTAAGTTTTAAACAGAGCTACACGTCAGGTAAACTAGAGTTTACCTACAGGATATCAAAATACAAAGAAACGCAAGCTATTTAATGTGATATTCTCAATGTAAAAATTACTTTAATAAGGTTAATGCCATTAAAATATCATAATCTAAATTAGGCCTAGATTAGTTTCTTATTTCAAGAAAAAGGGGAACAAGGTTTTTTTCCAGACATTTATGGTGGGGGGGGGGGGGGGGGGGGGCGAACACTGGTTAAGAATATGGCCTCTGTATGGGGAAATGTTTCCAAACCACATTACTTATCTTTTATTTTCATATGTCTTGCACGCACGACTTCCAACAATCTTCAGCACCTACTGGTAGGGGGGGGGGGGATGCAAACGGAAGAAACAACACGGCGACGTGAACTAGACTACTAGAGGCCGACACCTATAGGTTGAGTAAGTTACATCGGGGGAAAAAATGGCTCAGGTCATGTGACTGGGAGTGTACAGAGTTTCTTCCAGGCATCTCTTCGGGGCGAGCTCTGCCCTCCACCCCCCCCCCCCGAACGAAATGAAATTTATATAGAAAATATATACTTTTTACAGTGTCCGTCCTCCCCCTCGAAGAAAGTCTACCGCCCCCCTCCCCGAAAATTTCAAGTGCCCCCCCAGAGAAAAGAGTGGAAGAAACCCTGGGAGTGTAGCGGCTTATACCCCAGCATGGTTGACTCGCTGTAAGCAAGTCTACTTACATAATGCCTGCATAGTGATTCTCGGTCGTTGGACTAGTTAAAAACTAAACATTCGACGTTAATTATCGAAAATAAAATGGTAAAATAAAAGTTAGGGGGCGTGGCAGATAACCTCCATAACTATTCAACAAGACAAAAATTTGCTTCCATTTTAATATAGCCCTTTTAAAAAAAAACCCCCACTACTTTTGCTTTTAAAAAAGAAGTGATGTATCTGCACTCTCACCTTGTTTCTGATTGTTTTTTACAATGTATAACTTTAACTATGTTTGCTTTTATTTCTGATGCTCTCAATAGTCAAAAACATCTGCTGCTTTAAATTTATATTTTCTATATCCAGAAAATAAAAATTATGCACATACCTACACACCAGAGTAGTGACGAGGGGGGGGGGGTACATATCTCCCCGGGCGCCAACCCTAGGGGTGCCAAAAAAGCTCATTTTAGCTGCTATTTTTAGGTTTGGAAAGCCTATTTATAGGCGGATTGAACTAAAAATAGTTATTGAATGACCTGTTAAAAAAAAAACACCCACCTTTCCACTACTGCAGTTTGGATTTATTTCGAGAAGTAGCCCATCAAAGTTTACAGAGAAGTCAGGCTTCAATATCACAACTAGCTCATTAAGTGTTCGCTACCTATTCCTCTGTGAACTAAATTATCTTCTTAAATCAACCCAACCCCTGTGCACGAACCCCGGTATAAAAGTTAAAATGTGCCATTCATCAGCCAAGGAGCAACTCGTTCTCCCCCCCCCCCCTTCCCCATACCAAGTGCGAAGTCATTTGTATTGACCCCATTGAAATAAAACAAAAGCATTTTTTTTACATCAGTCAGTGTCCAATTTATTAGTCAGTCTCAATCCGTTGTACAAGTGTAAACAATTGTAAATCAAAGTAAATTAAACTGTAAATCGTGTAAATCATGTAAATCATTACAAACAGTGAAAATGTCACATTCATTCTGCTACTTTCACCAAATGCTCTCCCTGTCCGGATTTACCCGGATTGTTTCCCTTATGTTAGAATCTAAGCCAGCCTATGCTAATAACTATTCTTTCCTTTACAACCTAGTTGTAAGTGGGTCCAGACTGGAAATCGTCGGTTAAACGAGAGTCAGTCAGGACCCTTTAAACAATTTGATTCTTTAGATATTCACTGTAACTTTCAATTAAAAATTAACTATGTGCTGCAGACATCTATTGATGGTTTCAACTACTTTGCTATAGATAATAGTTTCAACTAATTGTTCTACAGGTAACAGTTGCAAATGTTCAATGAATGAACTGTATGATAGATGCTGTATCAACTGTATGATAGATGCTGTATCAACTGTATGATAGATGCTGTATCAACTGTATGACAGATGCTGTATCAACTGTATGATAGATGCTGTATCAACTGTATGACAGATGCTGTATCAACTGTATGATAGATGCTGTATCTAACCAACCCCCGCGGATATCACATTCAAACGGTCATGAAAAATGGAATCGGAAAGTCTGTCGGTCACGTTACGCCGCCTCCCCCTCCTCCTCTTCCTCCTCAAACTCTCCCTCCTCCTCAGCTGTGGCATCCTGGTACTGCTGGAACTCTGAGACCAGGTCGTTCATGTTGGACTCGGCCTCAGTGAACTCCATCTCGTCCATGCCCTCGCCAGTGTACCAGTGGAGGAAGGCCTTTCTCCTGAACATGGCTGGGGACCAAAGTCAGGTATTCAAAGTCAGGTGTTTAAAGTCAGACATTCAAAGTCAGACATTCAAAGTCAGACATTCAAAGTCAGACATTCAAAGTCAGGCATTCAAAGTCAGGCATTCAAAGTCAGGCATTCAAAGTCAGACGCTCAAAGTCAGGTTTTCAAAGTCAAGCGGTCAAAGTCAGGCGCTCAAAGTCAGGCATTCAAAGTCAGGCATTCAAAGTCAGACACTCAAAGTAAACATTCAAAGTCAGACACTTTAAGTCAGGCGCTCAAAGTCAGACACTCAAAGTCAACATTCAAAGTCAGACACTTCAAAGTCAGGTATTTAAAGTCAAAGTCCCAGAGGAAGCGATTTTAGAAAGAGACAGTAACAGAAAATGTCAGGCTTCAATATCACATATAATTAATAACTTTTCAACCCAGGAAAATGAAACATTTTATTTCATATAGCATTCACAGATTAACTCGCAGATTACTAACCAGTAAACCGATGGATAAAACGCAAGTAAAAGCATGCCTAAACCTACCACCTACAACCTACTACCGACAATCTACCACATGCAACCTACCAGTGAACCTTCAAACAGCACAAAACATTCGACTCACCACAAACCGCCAACCACAAAGCTACCACCCGTAAAAGTATTCCCAAAACATAACACCGTCAACCTACCGCACCTGCAACCTACCTACCTACCTACAACCTACCACCTAAAACCTACCACCTTCAACCTACTACCTAGAACTTACCATCAACAAACTACCACGAAACCTACAACCTATCAACTAGAACCTACCACGAAACCTACCACCTACAACCTACAACCTAAAAACTATCACCTTTAACCTGCAACCTAGAACCTACCATCAACAATTTACCACGAAACATATTCCTACCACCTAGAACCTACCAAGAAACCTACAACCTACTACCTACAACCTACCACGAAACCTACAACGAATCATATAGAACCTACCACGAAACCTACAACCTACCACATAGAATCTACCACGAAACCTACAACCTACCACATAGAAACTACCAGGAAACCTACAACCTACCACCTAGAACCTACCACAAAACCTACAACCTACCCGTAAACTGCTCCGATATCCTCTTGAAGAGTTCCTGTATGGCCGTCGTGTTGCCGACAAATGTGGCCGACATCTTGAGGCCCCTGGGCGGGATGTCGCACATGGCTGTCTTGACGTTGTTGGGGATCCACTCGACGAAGTAGGACGAGTTCTTGTTCTGGACGTTCAGCATTTGTTCGTCAACCTCCTTCGTCGACATCCGACCCCTAGTGGCATTAGAAAACAGCTTTATATTGGCTACCCCTAGTGGCATTACATTGGAAAACAGCTTTATATTGGCTACCCCTAGTGGCATTAGAAAACAGCTTTATATTGGCTACCCCTAGTGGCATTAGAAAACAGCTTTATATTGGCTACCCCTAGTGGCATTACATTGGAAAACAGCTTTATATTGGCTACCCCTAGTGGCATTAGAAAACAGCTTTATATTGGCTACCCCTAGTGGCATTAGAAAACATTGTAAATTGGCTACCCCTCGTGGTATTAGAAAACAGCTACACAAAACATAAGTGATCCAACACTCACAGATCAAGGCTGGGTGAAGGGGAAATTAAGTGAACAAATGTGGTAAAGGGGTGGAGAGGGTTTTTGGTCCTTTTGGACTACTTCATCATGTAATTATCAACGATGTGCGTACCAATTTTAGTTATCAAAATTAACTTTTATCCTGCGTTAAAATGTTTAAACGTAATAAGGCGATGGTATTAAACATCTCATTAGCAGGTTTTATTTCAAATGTCTTTTTCTATTTGAAACTTCCAGTGGGAAGGGGTGGATGGGCAATAGAGGGAGTGAGCGAAAAATGTATAAATAAGAGTTTTCTGTTATGTCCTGTGGATGGGACACATTGAACCAATCCCCTCCCCCCCCCCCCGAAATTAACATTGCTCATTAGATAAAGGTATGTGGGGTTTTGTTTAGTAAAATTAGCAGCGCTTTGAGATAAACAATCGATTAAAGGAATGAATTAAAAAACAGGAAAGAAGGCTTGAAACTTACATCAGCTACAGTGGACCCGACAAGAGTAAACAAAGCCGTCACCAACTTAAACTTACATGAGATACAGTAGACCCTACAAGGGTAAATAAAGACGGCACCAACTTAAACTTACATGAGATACAGTGGACCCGACAAGAGTAAACAAAGACGGCACCAACTTAAACTTACATGAGATACAGTGGACCCGACAAGAGTAAACAAAGACGGCACCAACTTAAACTTACATGAGATACAGTGGCCCCTACAAGAGTAAACAAAGACGGCACCAACTTAAACTTACATGAGATACAGTGGACCCTACAAGAGTAAACAAAGACGTCACCAACTTAAACTTACATGAGATACAGTGGACCCGACAAGAGTAAACAAAGACGGCACCAACTTAAACTTACATGAGATACAGTGGACCCTACAAGAGTAAACAACGACGGCACCAACTTAAACTTACATGAGCTACAGTGGACCCTACAAATACGACACCAACTGACCTGAACATGCATGCCACCGTCAGGTACCGGCCGTGCCGCGGGTCGCAGGCGGCCATCATGTTCTTGGCGTCAAACATCTGCTGCGTCAGCTCCGGCACCGTGATGGCGCGGTACTGCTGGGAGCCGCGTGACGTCAGGGGAGCGAAGCCAGGGATGAAGAAGTGCAGCCGGGGGAAGGGGACCATGTTGACACACATCTTGCGGAGGTCACAGTTCAGCTGGCCGGGGAAGCGGAGACAGGTCGTGATGCCCGACATGGCGGCTGATATTAAATGGTTCAGATCCCCATAGGTCGGCGTTGTGAGCTTCAAAGTTCTGGACATTCAAGCAGACGTACAGTGGTTAATGGCATTCATTATAGGCCTTCTGGTACACATCTTTTCAATTGGAATAATTTAACTAATTACAAAAATTACAGATTCATTTTTTACAGCAAAATATTAAAAATACTACTGTCTTAACCTTTCAGTAATGTAAATGGAAGAAATTCTGTGATGTTTATAAAACGGTCTTGTAAAGAAAATGTTATGTTGTCTGCAAAGAAAATGTTATGTTGTCTGCAAAGAAAATGTTATGTTATCTGCAAAGAAAATGTTATGTTGTCTGCAAAGAAAAAATTATGCTTATTGAAACGGCCTTGTAAAGAAAATTTTATGTTTATTAAAACGATCTGGTAAAGGAAATGCGATGTTTATTAAAACGGTCTTGTAGATGAAAGCCTAAGAATTCGAGGCGAAGTATTTATCTAAACTGGTATCGCTAACCTAACCCCGCCATATTTGTATAAAACAAGAACAAAAGTTTAGGTAGACGTATCAATCAAGTCTAGCTCGTCAAGAACAGAATTTGTTTACATTGTGGACTAACGATGTTGTCAAATTTATTTTTATGGTAGGACAACGATAAGTTAATTTAACATGGTGGATTAGTCAAATGATAAGTTTTAATACAGGTTAATTAGCGATACTAATTTATTTTAAAAAGGAGATTAGGTATTGGCATAAGTTTAATTAAAGGAGATTATTGATGTCATTACCTTAAGTAATAAAGGAGATTATCGATGTATTAAGTTTAATTACCAATGTAAACAGGCAATGTCATAAGTTTATTAAATAAAGGAGAATATCGATGTTAATCTACCTGAAGCAGATGTCGTAAAGCGCCTCGTTGTCAATGACGTAGGTCATGTCTGTGTTCTCTACCAGCTGGTGTATGGAGAGGGTGGCGTTGTAAGGTTCTACAACTACATCAGAGACCTGTTCACAGGTGTACAGCAAGTTAGTACATGTGTTTACTGGAGCACAGTACATAGCTAGTCTACTGGCGCACAGTACATAGCTGGAGTCTACTGGAGCACAGTACATAGTCTACTGGAGCACAATACATAGCTAGTCTTCATGAGCACAGTACATAGCTAGAGTCTACTGGAGCACAGTACATAGTCTACTGGAGCATAGTACATAGCTAGTCTACTGGAGCACAGTACATAGCTAGTCTACTGGAGCACAGTACATAGCTAGTCTACTGGAGCACAGTACATAGCTAGTCTACTGGAGCACAGTACATAGCTAGTCTACTGGAGCACAGTACATAGCTAGAGTCTACTGGAGCACAGTACATAGCTAGAGTCTACTGGAGCACAGTACATAGCTAGAGTCTACTGGAGCACAGTACATAGTCTACTGGAGCACAGTACATAGTCTACTGGAGCACAGTACATAGCTAGTCTACTGGAGCACAATACATAGCTAGAGTCTACTGAAGCACAGTACATAGCTAGTCTACTGGAGCACAATACATAGCTAGTCTATTGGAGCACAGTACATAGTCTACTGGAGCATAGTACATAGCTAGTCTACTGGAGCACAGTACATAGCTAGTCTACTGGAGCACAGTACATAGCTAGTCTACTGGAGCACAGTACATAGCTAGAGTCTACTGGAGCACAGTATATAGCTAGAGTCTACTGGAGCACAGTACATAGCTAGAGTCTACTGGAGCACAGTACATAGCTAGTCTACTGGAGCACAGTACATAGCTAGAGTCTACTGGAGCACAGTACATAGTCTACTGGAGCATAGTACATAGCTAGAGTCTACTGGAGCACAGTATATAGCTAGAGTCTACTGGAGCACAGTACATAGTCTACTGGAGCACAGTACATAGCTAGAGTCTACTGGAGCACAGTACATAGCTAGAGTCTACTGGAGCACAGTACATAGCTAGTCTACTGGAGCACAGTACATAGTCTTCATGAGCACAGTACATAGCTAGTCTACTGGAGCACAGTACATAGCTAGTCTACTGGAGCACAATACATAGCTAGTCTTCATGAGCACAGTACATAGCTAGAGTCTACTGGAGCACAGTACATAGTCTACTGGAGCATAGTACATAGCTAGTCTACTGGAGCACAGTACATAGCTAGTCTACTGGAGCACAGTACATAGCTAGTCTACTGGAGCACAGTACATAGCTAGAGTCTACTGGAGCACAGTACATAGCTAGTCTACTGGAGCACAGTACATAGTCTACTGGAGCATAGTACATAGCTAGTCTACTGGAGCACAGTACATAGCTAGTCTACTGGAGCACAGTACATAGCTAGAGTCTACTGGAGCACAGTACATAGCTAGTCTACTGGAGCACAGTACATAGTCTACTGGAGCATAGTACATAGCTAGTCTACTGGAGCACAGTACATAGCTAGAGTCTACTGGAGCACAGTACATAGTCTACTGGAGCACAGTACATAGCTAGTCTACTGGAGCACAGTACATAGCTAGAGTCTACTGGAGCACAGTACATAATAAGTCTACTGGAGCACAGTACATAGCTAGAGTCTATTGGAGCACAGTACATAGCTAGTCTACTGGAGCACAGTACATAGCTAGTCTACTGGAGCACAGTACATAGCTAGAGTCTACTGGAGCACAGTACATAGCTGGAGTCTATGGCCTACTGAAGTACAGTTAGTAGAGTAAGTAGTACTTACTTTAGGGGACGGGACGATGGAGTAGGTGGTCATGATCCTGTCCGGGTATTCCTCCCTGACTTTGCTGATGACCAGTGTCCCCAGACCCGAGCCGCTGCCCCCACCCAGGGAGTGAGCAAGTTGAAAGCCCTGAAAGTATGTCATGACGTCACACACATCTGCTCAAAGTCGGTCATTACATCACAAAATTCAGATGGTATTATGTCAATTCAGTCTCTACACTGCTGAAATGTTCTATATCATCTAAACCTGTGGAATGTTCTACATCATCTAAACATGTGGAATATTCTATATCTGAACATGTGAAATGTTCTATATCTAAACATTTGAAATGTTCTACCTCCCTGGAAACATCACACGACCTTTACCTGTAAACAATCACAAGACTCCGCCTCTTTTCGAGCGACATCTAGGACTGAGTCCACTAGCTCCGCCCCTTCGGTGTAATGACCTTTGGCCCAGTTGTTTCCGGCCCCGGATTGTCCGAAGATAAAATTGTCCGGTCTGTGAATTTGTCCGAAGGGTCCAGATCGGATACTGTCCATCGTTCCTGTACAATTTGGGATCTGATTATAGGGGCGCTAGTTTGGGATATCCTCCCCATACGTTTGGGATATCCTCCCCATACGTTTGGGATATCTTCCCTATACGTTTGGGATATCTTCCCCATACGTTTGGGGTATCCTCCCCATACGTTTGGGATATCCTCCCCATACGTTTGGGATATCTTCCCCATACGTTTGGGATTTCCTCCCCATACGTTTGGGATATCCTCCCCTGCATACACATGTTGATGTAGCCTACTGCTTTAAACAACACACATCATACACAGACTACCCATCTATAGAAGACCAACACACAGACTAACCACACGTACACAGGCGCCCCCCTCCACACACACACACACACAGAGACGACCCACACACAGACGACCCACACACAGACGACCCACACACAGACACCCCACACAGACGACCCACACACAGACGACCCACACACAGACGACCCACACACAGACGACCCACACACAGACGACCCACACACAGACACCCCACACAGACGACCCACACACAGACGACCCACACACAGACGACCCACACACAGACGACCCACACACAGACAACCCACACACAGACGACCCACACACAGACGACCCACACACAGACGACCCACACACAGACACCCCACACAGACGACCCACACACAGACGACCCACACACAGACGACCCACACACAGACGACCCACACACAGACAACCCACACACAGACGACCCACACAGACGACCTAGCTAACCCACCTGGCTCCAGATCCACCAAGATCCCCCGGGGCACGTACTTGCCGCCCGTGGCCTCGTTATAGTAGACGTTGATCCTCTCCAGCTGCAGGTCGCTGTCCCCATGGTAGGTCCCCGTGGGGTCGATCCCGTGTTCGTCTGACACCACCTCCCAGAATTTCCCGCCAATTTGGTTGCCGCCTGCAACAAGAGGACACGTTTCTAGAATCTCTTACAGATGATCTCAACCTTTACCATAAACATGGACATAGCCTCAATTATAGCCGGAGATTTTCTTCTGACCACAGTCACCCATTCGTCAACCATGCTTTATAGAATTACAATGAGTGGGAAGTGCACTATTTCTATTGACCTGGCTGGGTTAAAAACAGCAAAACAATTTGTACTTCCGAAAAAAATGAAAAGTAGTCGATTTTTTTCTAGAGGACAAGTCTGCAGTATCTCCTTACTGTTGTCACTAAATACAGTTTCACTCGTTTGACTAAGGCTTATCTAACGTCATGGTAAAGCTGATTAGCAGTGAGTTAGCTATTGACAACCTACCAACCTGTCGAAGTTAACAGTGATTTAACTACACAAAACTTACCAACCTGTCACAGTTAACACTAATTTCTAACTACTGACAGTTTACCAACCTGTCACAGTTAACACAGATAGTTAACTACAGAAGACTTACCTTGGCCTACTTGAAAATGAACAATTTCTCGCATTTTTTGTCCCCGTCCAGTCGTCCAACACTCTGCTTCACCTCAGTATAAAGTCGCTGTCTCAGGTTCTATCAGAATTCCGCTAGTGATCTTCGAATACAGCCCTTCAAGAACTTGTTTGGCACTAGGAAAGTTACAGAAAATATTGAGAAATTTGCTTTAGCCTGCGTTCTTGCCAATGGTTTCTAAGTAAATAGTGCGTATTACGTCAAACGCGCTTTATGACATCACTTCAACCTAAGTTATTTATAGAAAATGAAACGAGATTTTCTTTTATATTTATTCATATTGGGCTATTTTTAGACTAGAGAGATGCGCAAAATTTATATTAATAGTAAGAAGAAAAATTTAAAACACATATCAAATAGTAAATACTAATTTACGTATTCAGGGATTTAAAAAAATGTCAGTAGACGATTTAGATATGGTGATACTGGATTGTTAGGGAGTAGGACCCCCCCCCACACACACACACAATAAATACCCAGTTATGATTACCATCAGATGAATTACCTCTGTCGATTACCTTCCTACCAAAAGCTGCAGTATCACATGACCCCCTAACCTATCGATTGTTGATTGGCACTAAACAAATTAGTGAAAGGGTTAGAGCTAGAGATAGGGCAAGGTTACGGCAGGGGCGTATCGAGGGGGGGGCGGGGGTGCGGACCGTACTGGGTGACACCATTTAGGGGGGTGACACCAAGGCAAAAAATAGAAAAATATATAGAGAAAAACTTGAGGGTGGGGGTGCAAATCGAAAACTTGAGGGGGGTGCAAATCGTAAACTTAAAAGTTTGTCCCCGGGAAGGGTCGCTACGCCTCTGGGGGGGGGGGGGGAGGGTGACACCATTAAGTGCCGCACCGGGTGACACCCGACCTCGCTACGCCACTGGGTTACAGTCACGGTCAAGGTCGATCAGGGTATAAGTTAGAGTTAAAGGTTTATTTGATGCCAGCAGTCTGCTCTACAACAACTGGTGAGTACACACGGTGACCTACTTTCTGCACGTGCTTCCTGGTGCCGACATGAAACAACAACACCAGTAGACCCACCACTGTACTCACGCACAAGGATGGAGGTAAAGATCGTTGGGGTGTTTTATTTGATATTTATGGCGTCATCAGCTACGGCCGTGACGTCACCAGCTACTGGTAAGTCCTAGTGTGAGTTTTTTATATTTGTTTATTTAAATAACAAAGTAAAACAAAGCAAGCAGGCTAAACACAAAGCATTTCTTTACCATTGCATTTCGAACTTTGTAGCACTGTGTCCACAAACACAATTATTTAATTTTAGAACCCCAGCCATAGCCTCATTTAGCATTACAATTTTTTTCAAAACGTCAGATTCATAAATAAAAGACAAGTATTTAAACATAAATTAATCGTTCCCTAGACTTCAATGTTTCACTTCCACGCGGGTCTTTGTAACTTAAATCATCAACCCCCCCCCCCCTCCCACCCCTTGCTTCTTGTGAGTGACTCTCTGGGGTCGGTCAGAACAAAAAGTGCTATGCCGTTCTACTCCCTCCCCCTCTTCATGTCATCTCTCATCCAATCGCAGCATGAGTAGATCACGTGCCACGCGCTTGTCTAGAAATAGAACTTAGAGCATCATGTTTACGCTCGTTTATCACCCCACCCTCTCCCCCACCCCAGCCAATAGCAGCTCGAGCTACCTGCACAGCAACGTCATCACACGTCTGATGAGCTCTGGGCGGCGTGACGTCATCCCCATCAGACGCGAGGCACACTACAAGCCCGTGGTTGTTTCACTTAGCTTCAGCGTCATCAACATCGAGAAGGTCGACCTTGACCTAGGCATCGTCCAGCTGATGGTCTGGCAGACGGCCACGTGGCACGACCAAGTTCTGGCCTGGAGCAGGGTAGACGAGGATTTTACACAGGTCAATGCTGGGTTAATGCTGGTCAACACGACATATAACATACTGTGTCATGCTATGTGACTGTAAACATCTAACATGTATGCATACATGGCGGTGCACTGTCAAAACGGGCCGGGACTAATCGGCCCCGTCAAAACGGTCCCGTTAATATGACCCCGTCTAATAGACCCCCCTCCCCTCGACAAAACGACCCAGTCAAAATAGCCACGTCAAAAGAGCCCCGATTTATTGGCTCCCGTCAAATGGCTCCCAGCATTTAGGTTCCCGATAAATGGACTCCCAAAATATTGGCCCCAGACAAATAGGCTCAGGACATGTTGGCTCCCGACAAATCTAGTCCCGACATATAGGCCTCCGACATATTGGCTCCCGATAAAGCGGAGCCCGACATATTGGCTGTCGACATAAGGTCTCACGACAAATGGGCTCCGAACAAAGGGGCTCACGACATATTGGCTACCGACAAATCTAGTCCCGACATATTGGCTCCCGACATATTGGCTCCCGACAAAATGACTCCATACATATTGGCTCCAGTCAAATGAATCGTATGACCACTATTGGCATAAAAGTACCAATTTTTTCCTAACTCCACTACCACTATAACCTTTTTTAAATGCCTGAATGAAATTGTTTTTATGAACCAACATCAATTCACAAACAAATCGAGACCTTAGCAGTAAAATTGCACCAATTCTAAAGTTTTGATAATGTTTAATTTACAACAGTAAAGATATGTTGCTTAAATGTGAGCACAGAAGTGTAAATGTATGATACACATGATGTTTACAGGTTAACGGCATTTTGTTTTGTTAACCTACGATCATACTGCAGGTACAGAGTGGACCCCACTCCCCACACAGCCTATAACCTACTCATTTATGGAAGTCATAGATAGATGACCTTTAAATTAAAACATACTATTTCTTATAATAAATAAACTATTATAAAAATAAGGCCTGCCGAACAAGAAATGCGAATGTTGTATTACTTTGGATGAGCTACACTAAAGAATATTGATGCCGGGAGACTTTTGTCAGGAGCCTTATTGACGGGAGCCTTTTTGTCGGGAGCCTATATAACGGGAGCCTATTTGTCCAGAGATAGATACCAAATACCTTGAGATATTGTCTTTTTTGTGACTTCTTAAATGTTAAAGATTTTAAACAACTTGCTTCCTAATTAATGTGTGTATAGATTCTGTCAAAATTCTGGTACTTGGTGTAAACCCTATCTTCTAGAGCACAAAATCAATCAATATGTTTGTTTAGGTATCGATACCAGCTGACTACATCTGGACCCCAGACATCACTCTGTTGAACGGGGAGGCAGACGTCTTGTACCCAAACACCGCCGTCATTTCCTACCGGGGAGCAGTTCGGTGGCTGACCAAACAACGCATGCGCGTCACATGTGACGTCTGGACTTCTAGCAACGGCACAACCTGTGACGTCAATCTAAGCTCCTGGACCCACAGCACACAGGAGCTTAAACTTGAGCTGTCGAGCGACCCGGTGAACGACCTGAGCTACCTCGCTGGCTCGAGGTACGAGCTGCTTGTGGCGGCGGCTAGAAAAGATGAGTACACCCTCCCAACAGGCACGTACGAAACTGTGCAGCTGTCGGTCACCTTCAGGAAAAAACTCTCAGTAGCAGCTAGTCAATCAGCTCTGATACAGTCCAGCCTGATAGTCTTGGTTCCCTTCATGTTAATGGCTAGGTTTAATGGCTAAGTTTTGGCGATATGTTAATGGCTAGGTTAAACGGCTAAGTTTTGGCGATATGTTAATGGCTAGGTTAAACGGCTAAGTTTTGGCGATATGTTAATGGCTAGGTTAAATGGCTAAGTTTTGGAAATACGGATTGTGTAGTGAATAGAGAACACATTAACACACGGGAAAAAAATAAGCATAAAAAAACCATAATCCAAGTTCAAAAACGTTTCAATACAAAAAACAATGTTCCTAATAAATTAAAAATGTCTGAAAATATATATTCAAAACTAAACTAAAAACCCTCTGCAACTGACTCATGGCATTTCTTATTCATTTATAGAATTCTCATCTTAACTCACGGTGTTTTACAACAAACTAATTATTATTATTATTATTATTATTATTATTATTATTATTATTATTATTATTATTATTATTATTATTATTATTATTATTATTATTATTATTATAATTATTATTATTATTATTATTATTATTATTATTATTATTATTATTATTATTATTATTATTATTATTATTATTATTATTATTATTATTATTATTATTATAATTATTATTATTATTATTATTATTATTATTATTATTATTATTATTATTATTATTATTAGGCTTATTATTATTATTATTATTATTATTATTATTACTATTATTATTACTATAATTATTATAATTATTATTACTATTATTATTAGTATTATTATTTTTATTATTACTATTATTATTACTATTATTATTATTATTATATTATTATTATTATTATTACTATTATTATTACTATTATTATTATTACTATTATTATTATTATTATTATTATTATTATTATTATTATTATTATTATTATTATTATTATTATTATTATTATTATTATTACTATTATTATTATTATTACTATTATTATTACTATTATTATTACTATTATTATTACTATTATTATTATTATTACTATTATTATTATTATTATTATTATTATTATTATTATTATTATTATTACTATTATTATTATTATAATTATTATTATTATTACTATTATTATTATTATTATTATTATTATTATTTTCTAAACAGGCAATGTGAACAAATGATCTCCGTGCCTAATGGTGTTGCCGTTATTAAATAAAGTTAAGTAAATAAATAACACGAACATTTAAACACAATCTTTTTCTATTCGGTTTTCATAAAAATAAAATATAATTTTGGATTAAAACAAAATCTTGTACAATCTTCGTGTTTAAATGTCACTGTTGCCATTTTGTCACTTCTGTGATAGCTTGTGTTTTTGTCAATTCCGTGATAGCTTGTGTTTTTTAATCACCATAAAACAAACAGATTCTATAGAAGGGTACCTAGACAATAAAAACAATGTTAACTTGACAAAACATAAAGTGGTCTTTTTTTCCATCCCCCCCCCCCCCCCCGAAATAAGAGGAGCTGAAGCACTCACGCACAATAATGACAGTATTCAAAGTTAATGGACTCATCACTTCATTGTCAAATTACCCTTCGGCCTTTTTTTTATGGCTGACATAGTATGTATGTGACATTTGTACTTGCTGGATGTGTATTTGTACTTGCTGTGTGTGTTTGTGACATATGTACTTGCTGTGTGTATGTGACATGTGTACTTGCTGTGTGTGTATGTGACATGTGTACTTGCTGTGTGTGTATGTGACATGTGTAGGCCTACTTGATATGTGTAATGTATCCTGAAAATCGATAGTTGACGGCCTTGCATATGATAGGCTTAGATAATAGAGATGATATTTTTTTGTACTTTAATATGACATCTGTCATTATTGTACTTTTACTTGAAATCTGTCATATGTATATATATATATGTATATATATATATATATATATATATATATATATATATATATATATATATATATATATGTCATAGGCAACTCAAACATTTAATGATAAATAGCAAGACAAAAAACAAGAAAAAAAATTCAAATCAAACGGAACTGATTCATTATTTAATTAGCAGACAGAGAAGTAACATTAGTTAGTAATTATAAAATAAGAGAACTTCTGAAATGGATGAGACCGCCGGAGTTGTAAGGAGATAAACTGACAGAGAACATAAAGCCACAGAAAGATGAGCGTTTTGGTAAACTTAGCCGGCTTGTTTTTCACGTAACGTGATGGAGAAGGTCACGTCATCATACTCATCAGGACAGCACGAGTAGCGGACTTTGTTTTGTCGGACGGACGTTTTGATGACCTCGAACTTGGAGTCGGGAGAAAAGTGGGTCACGTCGACTGAAGCCAGGCCAGAGGTGACCAGTCTGACGTCATCCGTGCTGTAGGTCCAAGGTCCAATCTTGACCTGACACTCAGCACCGGAAGTTGTCTTGACGCCTGACAGGTCACAGGAAGTGCGGAAGCGCAGGCTGGGGATCCACGTGACCTTACCGTCCCTGGAGACCACGGCCAGGTCGGGGCTCAGGGGGGTGGGGCTGTCCACGGCGTTGTAGACGGCCAGCCCAGGGGTCCAGATCTGTTGGCGGCCAATGGACACCTGGGGAGGGGGGGGGGGTTATGTTAGAAAGTATATGACTGGGGGGGGGAGGGGTTATGTTATAAAGTGGTTGCCTGGGGAGAGGGGGAGGTTCAAGCTAGAAAGTGTATGAAGGGGGGGGGGAAGTTTATGTTATAAAGTGGTTGCCTGGGGGGGGGAGGTTGTGTTAGAAAGTGTATGAAGGGGGGGGGGAAGTTTATGTTATAAAGTGGTTGCCTGGGGGGGGGAGGTTGTGTTAGAAAGTGTATGAAGGGGGGGGGGGGAAGTTTATGTTATAAAGTGGTTGCCTGGGGGGGGGGAGGTTGTGTTAGAAAGTGTATGCCTGGGGGAGGGGGAGGTTGTGTTAGAAAGTGTAGGCCTGGGGGAGGGGGGAGGTTGTGTTAGAAAGTGTATGCCTGGGGGAGGGGGGAGGTTGTGTTAGAAAGTGTATGCCTGGGGGAGGGGGGGAGGTTGTGTTAGAAAGTGTAGGCCTGGGGGAGGGGGGAGGTTGTGTTAGAAAGTGTATGCCTGGGGGAGGGGGGAGGTTGTGTTAGAAAGTGTATGAAGGGGGGGGGGAAGTTTATGTTATAAAGTGGTTGCCTGGGGGGGGGGGAGGTTGTGTTAGAAAGTGTATGCCTGGGGGAGGGGGAGGTTGTGTTAGAAAGTGTAGGCCTGGGGGAGGGGGGAGGTTGTGTTAGAAAGTGTATGCCTGGGGGAGGGGGGAGGTTGTGTTAGAAAGTGTATGCCTGGGGGAGGGGGGGGAGGTTGTGTTAGAAAGTGTAGGCCTGGGGGAGGGGGGAGGTTGTGTTAGAAAGTGTAGGCCTGGGATGGGGGGAAGTTGTGTTAGAAAGTGTATGCCTGGGGGAGGGGGGAGGTTGTGTTAGAAAGTGTATGCCTGGGGGAGGGGGGAGGTTGTGTTAGAAAGTGTAGGCCTGGGGGAGGGGGGAGGTTGTGTTAGAAAATGTAGGCCTGGGGGAGGGGGGAGGTTGTGTTAGAAAATGTAGGCCTGGGGGAGGGGGGAGGTTGTGTTAGAAAGTGTATGCCTGGGGGAGGGGGGAGGTTGTGTTAGAAAGTGTATGCCTGGGGGAGGGGGAGGTTGTGTTAGAAAGTGTATGCCTGGGGGAGGGGGGAGGTTGTGTTAGAAAGTGTATGCCTGGGGGAGGGGGGAGGTTGTGTTAGAAAGTGTATGCCTGGGGGAGGGGGGGAGGTTGTGTTAGAAAGTGTAGGCCTGGGGGAGGGGGGAGGTTGTGTTAGAAAGTGTAGGCCTGGGGGAGGGGGGAGGTTGTGTTAGAAAGTGTAGGCCTGGGATGGGGGGAAGGTGTGTTAGAAAGTGTATGCCTGGGGGAGGGGGGAGGTTGTGTTAGAAAGTGTAGGCCTGGGGGAGGGGGGAGGTTGTGTTAGAAAGTGTATGCAAGGGGGTGGGGTATTTTTTTGCTAGAAGATGGTTTCTGGTTTTATTGCCATTAACCTTCTGCTATGATGCCAGGTGTTTACTTACTGTGGCAGCAGATGTGACTGACTATACAGCCAGGTGTTTACTTACTGTGGCAGCAGATGTGACTGACTATACAGCCAGGTGTTTACTTACTGTGGCAGCGGATGTGACTGATTATACAGCCAGGTGTTTACTTACTGTGGCAGCGGATGTGACTGACTATACAGCCAGGTGTTTACTTACTGTGGCAGCGGATGTGACTGACTATACAGCCAGGTGTTTACTTACTGTGGCAGCGGATGTGACTGACTATAAAGCCAGGTGTTTACTTACTGTGGCAGCGGATGTGACTGACTATACAGCCAGGTGTTTACTTACTGTGGCAGCGGATGTGACTGACTATACAGCCAGGTGTTTACTTACTGTGGCAGCGGATGTGACTGACTATACAGCCAGGTGTTTACTTACTGTGGCAGCGGATGTGACTGATTATACAGCCAGGTGTTTACTTACTGTGGCAGCAGATGTGACTGACTATACAGCCAGGTGTTTACTTACTGTGGCAGCGGATGTGACTGACTATACAGCCAGGTGTTTACTTACTGTGGCAGCAGATGTGACTGACTATACAGCCAGGTGTTTACTTACTGTGGCAGCAGATGTGACTGACTATACAGCCAGGTGTTTACTTACTGTGGCAGCGGATGTGACTGACTATACAGCCAGGTGTTTACTTACTGTGGCAGCGGATGTGACTGACTATACAGCCAGGTGTTTACTTACTGTGGCAGCAGATGTGACTGACTATACAGCCAGGTGTTTACTTACTGTGGCAGCGGATGTGACTGACTATAAAGCCAGGTGTTTACTTACTGTGGCAGCGGATGTGACTGACTATACAGCCAGGTGTTTACTTACTGTGGCAGCAGATGTGACTGACTATACAGCCAGGTGTTGACTTACTGTGGCAGCGGATGTGACTGACTATACAGCCAGGTGTTGACTTACTGTGGCAGCGGATGTGACTGACTATACAGCCAGGTGTTGACTTACTGTGGCAGCGGATGTGACTGACTATACAGCCAGGTGTTTACTTACTGTGGCAGCAGATGTGACTGACTATACAGCCAGGTGTTTACTTACTGTGGCAGCAGATGTGACTGAACGGTTCCAGGCCAGCGCCTTGTTGTCCCATGACGTCATCTGCCAGACGACCAGGTCCAGCAGGTTGGTCTCAGGGTCAGCTCCCAGGATGTCGGAGAGACCCAGGCCTAGCCGCACGCGCACCGGACTGGCACCGTTCTTTGGGATGACGTCAGCATCGGATGAACGCCGGATGTGGGCGATGACGTCAGAGGTGTCCCGCTTCAAGGAGCTGGACACTGTCCAGAGAGATTGGAAATGTCCATTATGTTGAGCTACGGCTAACCACACGACAAAAAACATCTGTAACAGAGGCTATACACACGACAAAAAAACACCTGTAGCAGAGGCTAACCACACGACAAAAAACATCTGTAGCAGAGGCTAAATACACGACAAAAAACATCTGTAACAGAGGCTAACCACACGACAAAAAAACACCTGTAGCAGAGACTAACCACACGACAAAAAGGAATCAAGAACAATAATTAAACTATGGAAAAAACATGTACAACACATATACAACACAATATCTAGACCTACCTGACATAACCACATACACAAGACAACACAACAGCGCAACACAAGACAACACACGACATCACAATTACAACACAAATTGTGTCTACTTGCCATGAGCCACTAGCACCAGCAGTAAAATTGTAACATACACGACCATCTTGCCTTCTTGTCCCTCACAATCTGCCTGTCTCCTACCACACTCTCATTTAAATACATCCCGGCATCCAATCATGGAGACATTATCGTTGACACGTAATCGGGGTGGTGGGGGGGGGCAGAGATAAATGTCATAGTATTATGTAGTTTATGTTTTTGTAGTTTAACAACATATTAGCTCGACCATCATGTATTGTAGTTCAAACTGGCCTTTTTAAAACTTTGGTGAGTGACCCCTGGTAGTGCTACCCCCCCCCCATCTTCGCGGCAGTGACATTTGTAAGTCCAGAGTCATGCAGTAACATTTGTAAGTCCCGAGTCATGCAGTAACATTTGTAAGTCTAGAATCATGTAGGAGTCATGCAGTAACATTTGTAAGTCCCGAGTCATGCAGTAAAATTTGTAAGTCCCGAGTCATGCAGTAAAATTTGTAAGTCCCGAGTCATGCAGGAGTCATGCAGTAACATTTGTCCCGAGTCATGCAGTAACATTTGTAAGTCCCGAGTCATGCAGTAACATTTGTAAGTCCCGAGTCATGCAGTAAAATTTGTAAGTCCCGAGTCATGCAGTAAAATTTGTAAGTCCCGAGTCATGCAGGAGTCATGCAGTAACATTTGTCCCGAGTCATGCAGTAACATTTGTAAGTCCTGAGTCATGCAGTAAAATTTGTAAGTCTCGAGTCATGCAGTAACATTTGTAAGTCTAGAATCATGTAGGAGTCTTGCAGTAACATTTGTAAGTCTTGAGTCATGCAGGAGTCATGCAGTAAAATTTGTAAGTCCCGAGTCAATCAGTAAAATTTGTAAGTCCCGAGTCATGCAGTAAAATTTGTAAGTCCCGAGTCATGCAGGAGTCATATGCAGTAACATTTGTCCCGAGTCATGCAGTAACATTTGTAAGTCCCGAGTCATGCAGTAACATTTGTAAGTCCCGAGTCATGCAGTAAAATTTGTAAGTCCCGAGTCATGCAGTAACATTTGTCTCAAGTCATGTAAGAGTCATGAAGTAAGCACCTGTTAACAAGTTTGCCCCGGTGCTAACGCCCTGCCGACCTTTGTGTGTAAAGGTTGAAACCGTTCAAATGTCCTCTAAAATAAATGGCACTGTTTAACATATAGAGAGGACTGCCTTCAACCTATAATCAAGTGTAAAAACTTGTTTCAATTCTCTTATGTCACATTACCTCATCGTCCCCCCGTCCCCCCCCCCAACCATCCATGCGACCTGTGTGGGCGGGACTCTAGCGGCCCGTGCCCCCCCCCCCCCCCAACCATTCATGTGACCTGCATTTATAGTTTAAAAGCCTACGTTTTTAGTGAGAAATAAATATAAAATAAACCAGGAGTGATCTCCCCTACACTTTCTCGAATATTCTTATATAAGACAACAATGGATGGCAACTCCGGATATAGACATGATTTTTAATCCATTTTTAATTACTTAAACTTTTTAAAATAGAATAAAATCTCGTAGAAAAAAAAAAAGAATTGCACATCAAGTGAACGCCAAACAAAATGTGTATAATAGTGCGGAATATTATTAGTACTTTATAAATTCACATGCGTTTTTTTTTTGAGAAATCGGAAATAGCGTAAATTACTACTTCCGTCAACGGATATTACTCAAAGTTTGTCAGAAAGCAGATAATTAGATCTTTTACTTACATGTGAAATTTCATATATCTATCTGAAATAGTACTCAAGTTATAGGCTTTTGAAAAAAAATGAAAGTAGAAAAAGTTCCACTTCCGCTTATCGGAAATCGCTGAAAAGTTTATACGGAACTTCAAATTTGATATAATACTTATATATGAAATTTCATCTACCTAGCTGTAACGGTACTCAAGTTATCGTGTTCACAGTCACACATACACACACATATACACACACAGACATACGGACAAAATTGCAAAATTATGTTTTCCCGACTCAGGGAGGTGTAAAACGTCGAGATTTGTAAAAATCTCGATTTTTTTTTTTTTGCACGATTACAATACTTTCTCTATCCTTCGTACGAGAAAGTAAAAACTAAGATTCTACTCCGGACTATTCAGCTCGAAATTTACTGGTCTAAGGGAAGTAATCATGAGTATACGGAGCAAGGGAAGTAATAAATAAATATCTAGAGACCACATCTAGGTTATCGCCTATCGTTAAACCGATTTTAAGAAGCAAAGAGAGTCAAAACTACCAGGTATTCGGTGGAAGAATTACAGTCAGATGGATCAGTAGATTAGAATTATTTTAGCTTTCTTGTTTAGCATGAGGTTTATTTGTCTGGACCCGTGTTGTCGTTTACCATTCTGGACCCTTTGTTGTTTACCTGTCTATACCCGTGTTTACCTGTCTAGACCCGTGTTTACCTGTCTAGACCGTGTTGTGTTTCCTGTCTAGACCCGTGTTTACCTGTCTAGACCCGTGTTTACCTGTCTAGACCGTGTTGTGTTTCCTGTCTAGACCCGTGTTTACCTGTCAAGACCAGTGTTATGTTTACCTGTCTAGACCCGTGTTATGTTTACCTGTCTAGACCCGTGTTATGTTTAACTACTAGACCCGTGTTTACCTGTCTATACCCGTATTTACCTGTCTATACCCGTATTTACCTGTCTAGACCCATGTTTACCTGTCCAGACCCGTGTTTACCTGTCTAGACCGTGTTGTGTTTCCTGTCTAGACCCGTGTTTACCTGTCTAGAGCCGTGTACCTGTCAAGACCAGTGTTATGTTTACCTGTCTAGACCCGTGTTATGTTTACCTGTCCAGACCCGTGTTATGTTTAACTACTAGACCCGTGTTTACCTGTCTATACCCGTATTTACCTGTCTATACCCGTATTTACCTGACTAGACCCGTGTTTACCTGTCAAAATCCCGTGTTATGTTTACCTGTCTAGATCCGTATTTACCTGTCTAGAACCGTGTTATGTTTACCTGTCGAGACCCGTGTTATGTTTACCTGTCTAGATCCGTGTTTACCTGTCTATACCCGTGTTATGTTTACTTGTCTAGATCCGTGTTTGCCTGTCTAGATCCGTATTTACCTGTCTAGACCCGTGTTATGTTTACCTTTCTAGACCCTTGTTTACCTGACTTGACCCGTGTTTAACTGTCTAGACCCGTGTGTTGGCCCGTGACGAACCTAACGGCTTTAGTTACAGGTATGTTCCATACACTTCTGCCATCAATTTTAATGTCAACCGGTATTTGACATCTCACAAAGAATTGATTTTTAATTACCTTCTTTTAAAATTAATTAAACCTACGGCGAACTGACTGAATTGATAAAAAAATTAATTAAATCGTATCTGTTAAGAGCTGGTAGATTTGACCATCGGTGTATTTGTTATGAACTGATGTATAACCTCTGCCGTCATTTCCAACATCAAATGCCTATAATCTACACTACACCGTGTCTATATGTATTATCTTATTGTCATTATGTAAATAAAGCACAGTCAATAAGGAAGCAAAGGTGAAACGAATCATATGTAAGAATTACCATCCGTGTATTGTTTGACTTAGGTGTATAAAAGCGGGAGTCGACCACAAGACGGAAGCTCCACAGGACCACATAACGACACACCACATAACCACACGTTATCAGTTCAACAGACGGAGACATCCGTACAAACTCAAACACCGCGATCTGGTTTCACCAAGGGCAGACGACCGACGTCACGCTATTGTCCATTGATTATCCGGTAAACGGAAAAAAAGTCACAGGAAAAAAAAACACAGAAAAAAAGTCACAGTTTTTGCTAGGAAAAAAAGTCACGGAAAAAAAGTCACAATGGAAAAATTTTATCGGTAAAAAAGTCACAGAAATAAAGTCACAGAAAAAAAGTCACAAAAATCTGTTTAGAAATGTTTTGATTTATTTGTTAATAATTGTAAAATTGTGTGTATTTATTGTTGTGGGTTGTATTTTTGATAGCAAAAATTATTTATAGACGTTAAAAGCATTATGGTTTTTAAAAATTGTAAGTCAAAATAAAAATATTCTAAGATAAGTTACACAACAATCTCAACTTCTGTTACGTATTTAGTTAAATACATGGTAGAAAAGTTAACTGTAAAAGAAATTTAGGCACATCATTGTGTTTTGCATATGTTTTGCCGTAGGCTATTCTCTGGTCGGCCTCTCCTCAGTAGGTATTGTCCGAACATATTTTGTGTTGTTGACGTTTTGTGTCAATGACAGCCTTTGATCCTTGGCGGCTCTCTGTTTTGATCCTAAGTTTTGTTATGTAATGAGCGTGATAAATGTGGGCAGTAAAGGTGGTTGAACTAAGAATAATTATTGTTGCGATGAGTTGAGGGCAGTAATTCAGATGACCTTATCATTTCACGGTAATTTAATTTTAAAAAAAACACGATGAAAACCGTGGACATTCTATTAAATGCTATAAATATGATGTTTAACATAATTACAATCTACATAATTCATACTAAATATTTTAGATGAATTATAAAAATTACTATGCGTATACAACCTACACACATTACACATTACATTACATTTAGTTAATCCTAAGTTAATTTGCACTCTCTGAATATATAATACATAAAAGTATTAACAAATTCCATGCAAATATATATTTGTGACTTTTTTTCCTGTGACTTTTTTTCCTGTGACTTTTTTTCCTGTGACTTTTTTCTGTGTTTTTTTTTCCTGTGTTTTTTTTTCCTGTGACTTTTTTTCCTACAATCGATTATCCACCTTGTTAACGACCAAACGATGAGCCAAATTTAGACTTCAGCGACCATCGTCAGGTAATTTTGTCCCGAGCTGAGACGTAATAGTGCTGTACTGGTTATCGTTCGTACATTAGACGAGATTCTTACTTCCTCTTTAGAGCTATGTTTACACACAGTTCGTTGACCACAGTCAGAAATATGTTTTTAAATCTTTACTAAACTGTGTATGATAAACTCACCCACAAAAAAGTATAGATTCACTCACACATGAGTAGATTCACTTACAAAAAATTAGAGAATAAATTACACAAAGGTATAGTTTCATTCACTCTAGTAGCCTATAGATTCAATTACGCGTAAATATAGATTCATCTACACAAAAGTATAGATCAACTTACACACAAGTATTTGATTCATTTACACAAAAGTATAGATTCACCCACAACCCATTTACCATTGACACGAATTTACTCATACAGTGTTTCTTTCAGACTTTTTCCCATGGGGGGGGGGAGGAGCACTTGATATTTTCGGGTAGGGGAGGCGGACTAAATTTTCCGGGGGGGGGGGGGACACTGGCAAAAAGAATATATTTTCTATATAAATTCCATTTCGTTCGGGGGGGGGGCGGGGTACACGTTCTTTGAGAAATCGGAAATAGCGTAAAGTACCACTTCTGGTCACCGTAGATTACTAAAAATTTGACAGAAAACGGGTAATTAGATCTTTTACTTTTACGTGAAATTTAGTCTCTCTATCGAAGACAGTACTCAAGTTATAGGCTTTAGAAAAAACCGAAAGAAGAATAAGTTCCATTTCCGGTTACCGGAAATCACTGAAATGCTGATATAGAACTACAAATTTAACATAATACATGAAAATTTCATCAGCCTAGCTAAAACGGTAGGCCCCCTACTCAAGTTATCGTGTTCACAGACATACAGACACGCACTCACACGCACTCACACACACACACACACATTGCAAAACAAAGGTTTTTCGACTTAGGGAGGCGTAAAACGCACGATAACAACACTTCCTCAACTATTCTTCGTAAACTAGAAAGTATAAATTACTTTCACACGATTGACCATGAACACACCCTTCTGTACACACGATTGACCATGAACACAGCTTTCTGTACACACGATTGACCGTGAACACACCCTTCTGTACACACGATTGACCATGAACACACCCTTCTGTACACACGATTGACCATGAAATAACAGAAACCAATCCCAGTGACCAATCGATCGGCACAGATCGATGAAGCAGACAATCACTTGAACCTGCTTTGATGTTACCTGCAGTGTCAATATCATTAGTGACACTAGCCGGCAGACACATCCGTGTGTCGTGTCATTAGACGTACGTCAGTGTGTCGTGTCATTAGACATTTGTCCGTGTGTCGTGTCATTAGACATTTGTCCGTGTGTCAATATCATTAGTGACACTAGCCGGCAGACACATCCGTGTGTCGTGTCATTAGCCGGCAGACACATCCGTGTGTCGCGTCATTAGACGTGCGTCGGTGTGTCGTATCATTAGACATTTGTCCGTGTGTCGTGTCATTAGACATTTGTCCGTGTGTCAATATCATTAGTGACACTAGCCGGCAGACACATCCGTGTGTCGTGTCATTAGACGTACGTCCGTGTGTCGCGTCATTAGCCGGCAGACACGTCCGTGTGTCGCGCGTCATTAGCCGACAGACACACGTCCAGTGTGTTGAGTCATCAGACTAAGTCCGTGTGTCAATATCATTAATGACAGTAGCCGGCAGACACGTCCGTGTGTCGTGTCATTAGCCGGTAGAAATGTCCGTGTGTCGCGTCATTAGCCAGCAGACACACGTCCAGTGTGTTGAGTCATTAGACGTACGTCCGTGTGTCAATATCATTAATGACAGTAGCCGGCAGACACATACGTGTGTCGTTCCATTGGCCGACAGACTTTTTTCATATTGATTGTTTCTTATGATTTATTAGTTATGTCTGCGTTTGTTATTATTTTATTTGTTGTGGTTTTTTTTTTTAATTTGTTGTTGGAGTGAGCTTATCCGTTAGTGTTTGTGTTATTATTGCGGTCTCATTTAGCTGATGATTTTGTATTTTGAAGTGCGTATCATGTTTTGATTAGTCATGGTGTGTCTTGGTGAGTGGAGGTGTGTCCTGTCCAGCTAGTTTATATCATCTTGTTCATATCTGTGATGACGCAAGAGTACGTCAGACATGTTTAGCAGATATATGTTAGCAGAAACAGACTATAGGCCTAGTTGGTTGGTTAGAGAGGCCAATGGGCGCACAGGGCTGACCGGTCACGTGGGACGGTCAGCTGACCAGTGAAGCGTGGGCCACTGTTAGGCCGGGAGTTGATGATTAGCTAGCGAGGGCAGAAGGTGTTAGGTTGTAGAACGGAGCAGACGTAGTTATGTAGAGAACAGTTAGAATGTAGATAGTGGTAGGATTGGTCATGGAAGGGCATGATAGTAGAGTTAGTAGTAGTAGTAGTAGTAGATAGTATCTAACAGGCTAGTTAGATAGGAAACTTGATTTTTTTATAATTTTAATAAAGAACTTTGTATCTGGAACTGAACTGTGTGTTATTGGATTCATTCGTTCCGCCTTCTTAAAAATCCCCACCCTCACAACTGGTGCAACTAGTAGAACCACAAACAAAGATCTTTTTCGTACCATCACAACTGGTCTTAACCATCTTCAAAACACCTGTACCCTCACAATATCCAAATAAATAGTTTGACCACAAGCTATTAATTATTGTATAGGTTTCTAACAATCAGAACACGCTTTAAGATAATAACTTCTGCTGTCGTCACTTCCGTCATCGCACCGAGCAAACTGCGCATGCGCACCGGTTGTCAGCGCTCGCCATGAGCAGCAGACACAATAGCTGTCACGTGATGTTGTGCCAGACGCGACGCTGTGGTCTGAGTGTGACAGCGGCACCATACGTCAAAGCTGCATTCATTGCGTGCGTCAAAGCTGCATTCATTGTGTGCGTCAAAGCTGCATTCATTGCGTACTTTAAGTCCGCACATTTCAGTACCTGCACTAGGCGAAAACTCAGGGATACGAGGACTTTCAAAATAAAAATTTGAAAACTTTGGAGAAATTATTTTCAAAGTAAGTGTTTTTAATGTTCTATTAAACTTTTTATTTTGTTTCGACGCATGCACCGCTAATGTCTGCAAAAGAAAACCGCCATTAGACGTTTATTACAATTAGAGTTTCTTCCAGGCATCTCTTCGGGGGGGTCGAAGCCCCCCTGAAATTTTTTTACCGCCCCCCCCCCCCCGAACGAAATGAAATTTATATAATTTATATAGAAAATATATACTTTTAACAGTGTCCGCCCCCCGAAGAAAGTCTACCGCCCCCCCCCCCCCGGAGAAAAAGTCTCGAAGAAACACTGAATACAATCTTGCTGGACCATTTGTTCCTGTGATACCCTACATTCTCACACAACTAAGACTAGTTGCGAAAACAAATTCAGATTATATATATATATATATATATATATATATATGTATATATATATATATATATATATATATATATATAAATTTAGTGCTGAGTTACAGGATTTGACCCCAAACCCATCAATATACGTTGTGCTAGTAACGATATGTCCCTTATATCGGGAATTATCTCCCCTTTAAAACAAACGATTATTATCCCTGATCACCAAGTCACTGTCTGAAGTTACTTCCCCTTCTGACGCCTGTCTGATATTTTGAATAGGTTGATAGTACAATTTGTAAAAACTTAATTTATATACTTAATTAATAACATAAAAAAGTAATCGTGTTATATCTGTCTAATAAAAAAAAATTTAAAATTAGAATCTAGAAAACTATAAATTTTTTATACATAATCCCACCTACTTTCACTGACACAATAAACCTCAGACAACAATAAATCAACGTTGAGTACAAGTCAGTTCATTTGAGTAGTTTAAAAAAAAACAAGAAAACAATTATTTTTACCGAAGTGGAAAGCTTTAGTTTACTCGAGGGACTATTTATAATGTCACAACATTTGTCGTGTTAGTATGGTGTCCAGCTCTCATTGATAAACGCCGACATCTAATTCGCTCTTGTAATATATATATATATATATATATATATATATATATATATATATATATATGTGACTAGGGTAGGCCTAGCCACTAGTTACAAATCTGATAACGAACGAGAAGCCGAGACGCAGTGTTGCAGTCTGACGCAACACAACAGGTGGCTTATTGGGTCGGGCTGATAACAATCTCAAAGCCAACGCGTGCTATTTTGGGAAACGGTACAAGGAGATTCAGACGGCCTGTCAACTTTGATTGATGGGATGCAGATGTTATTCCACGGACTGTATGTAAGAACTACGCAACTAGTGGTCGGAGACATCGAGTACAAGTATCGATTACGGAGGAATACAAGTACGGAGACGAGTACGGATATAAGGCATAAATAGGAGGGGACGACTGAACTCTTCCCTCTTCCGTCGTCGTCGCTTGCTTTAGATCAGTCAGTCTGTGTGACATACTCAAGTTGGTTATATTGTGTTAAGAAGGACAATAGACATGTGGATTCAGTTATATGAAGCCTAGTGAGGACTGTTAGGGGGTCAGTTGATTCAGACTATTATTGTGAAACATTTCTGTTGATTCATTGTGTTATATTGAAACATTTCTTGATTCATGTAATAAAAGGATCAATAGCGAACCTGCATCTTCGAGTCTTTCTACTGTAGTCGATGTTGTGTAGCATGAGTGGTTCAACTCGTTACAATTGGCGTTGTCGGGCAGGATAGACTCGGGAAAGGTCACATTTGGCGTTGCGAACAGGATAGATGCAACTAGCCTAGGTCACATTTGGCGCTGCGAGCAGGATGAATTAAACTAGACTTGCCGTTTTAGGCACCCATAGTCAACCTTGTGCATAACTGTGTTTTGTGTGTATGTGAATTCGGACATTCAGGAACTGTGAAAATTGAGGAAAATTTTTTCATACACACACGGTAAGAAAGAACTCTTTTGTTTTACTTACGGGATAAAATGTCTACTCTGGACGAGAAGCAGACCCATATAGTGGTCCTACCCAGAGAGTCCCACATTAACAAATTTTACGGGGACGGGGATCCAACTTTAACCAACAGGTTCAGTGAAGAGGTCAAAGCGGCCTGGGCCTCGAGAGGTATGTCACCAGAGGAAAGATTAAGACTGCTGATGGGCAGTATAGGAGAGACGGTCAGGGCAGAGGTCAAATGCCACGATAAAACCATCCAATCAGATCCGGATAAGGTGCTGGATCTGATTATGGAGACCTTTGGGGAGAGACGGTCGGGATCGCAACTGCTGGCAGGGTTCGTAGGCTTAAGGCAGAGAATGGCGGAGAGTGTGATGGAGTACTCACACCGGATGAACAGTGCCTTTGATTCGGTAAAGGTCAAAACACCGGACATTGATGTACGCCTACTGAGGGACCATTTCATTGAGGGGCTGGCAACCCCGATCCTAAGAAGAGAGTTGAAAGAGGAGGTCCACAAAGACCCGCAGTTGACCTTCCTTCAGGTCAGGAACTCAGCGATCCGCAGGTCCGAGGATGAGGACCAATCGAACTGTTCGGTGGACAAAGTTTCTGTACCTGAACAGAGACAATCCCCACCCACAGGGGCCGACACGATGGAGACCATGATGGCTCAACTGTTGGCCCACCTAGATAAGGTTGACCAACGTTTGGAGAGGTTTAGAAAGCAGGTCAACAGCTGAGAATCGGGAAAAGAACGGGACAAAACAGGGACGGGTTGGACGGCCGCGTCCGGCCAAGCCATCACTCCAATGGACGGCCGACGGTCGACCAATTTGTTTGTCTTGTTCACAACCCGGACATATGGCACGGTACTGCCAGGGAAACGGTCGTCCTCTGTAAGGCAGGGCCAGGCTACAGAGGGGCGAGGGTATGGCCCAAGAAGCAAAATGATGGGAGTCTGTCCCGAAATGGTGATTACGATTGGGGACATCGCGGTGAAGGCAATTGTGGATACAGGCTCCCAGGTGACGACAATCACGGAAAATTTTTACACCAAATGGATGAAAGGAAAAGACCATAGGTTGAGGTCTGACACATGCATGCGCCTGACGGCAGCTAATGGACTAACCATTCCATACTGTGGTTATTTTCTGGCGGATGTCGTGGTGGCAGGACATAGGTTGAAGCAGGTTGGGGTGTTCGTTACGAAACACAACCTCGAGACAAATGTGTCAAATATACCTTGCCTGTTGGGCATGAATATTCTTGGCCAGTTGCCAGAATTTCTTACAAATATTGTCGCATCGACCACACCAGGTCGGGGATCCAAGTTGGCCAGGTTTGCCAAGACCAGAGGAAGGACAGCAGTCCCGGCAAACACGGTCAAGGCAATCACATTACAAATTGGTGATAGAAGCGTGAATGGTGATGTGATGATAGAACCATGTGGCGCCGCACTGAGGGCAGGCGTCGTGTTACTGCGGACATACACATCAGCGGAAAATGGACTAGTTCAAGGATTAGTGGCAAATGTTTTGGATGAAGAAATTTTTATACCGCCTAATACTCTGGTAGGAGTACCACAGAACGTCGAGGTACTAAGGTCGGCACAGTGTATCGAACTGAGCAATACCAGCAGTAATGAAGTAACAATTAGGTCGGTCAATGTGACGGCCGAGGTGAAGAAACAGGATGGCCGATCATATACATTCCCAGAAACTGAGGACCCAAAACTAAATGAATTGCTGAATAAATACAGTGATATATTTGCCTCATATGAGGGTGATTTGGGGTACACGGAAGTAATAAAACACCAGATACCCTTACTACAAGACAAGCCGGTGGCGCAACCATATCGAAGATTACCACCGAGTCACTACTCGGCGGTGAAAGCACACCTGAATGATCTACTAAAAAAGGGAATTATTACAACCAGTACGAGCCCGTATGCGGCACCGATAGTAGTGGTAAAAAAGAAGTCAGGGGAGATAAGACTGTGTTGTGATTACCGGAAATTGAACAATATCACAAGAAGGGATGCATTCCCCTTGCCTCGTATTGATGAATGTCTTGATGCGTTGGGGGGAGCAAGATTTTTTTCTACCTTGGATTTGGCTAGTGGCTACCACCAAGTGGCCATGCACCCCAACGATCAACATAAAACTGCATTTATTTCTCCACTGGGACTGTACGAGTGGACCCGTATGCCGTTTGGTCTAACTAATGCACCTGCTACATTCCAGCGAGTAATGCAGAGTGCTATGAGTGACTTTCTATTTCAAATAATGTTGGTGTATTTGGATGATATTCTAGTTTACTCAAAAACTTGGGAGGACCATTTAAAAAGATTAGAACAAGTGTTTCTCCGTCTTAGGGAGATAGGAGTAAAGCTGAACCCAGACAAATGCTGCTTTGGTTTGAAATCGGTACATTTTTTGGGTTACGTGATTTCGTCGGATGGCATCGCCACTGACCCAGATAAAATTGCAGCTGTTAAAGAATGGAAACAACCAACAACTACGGTAGAGGTCAGGTCATTCTTGGGTTTTGCCTCCTATTATAGAAAATTTGTGCCGGGTTTTGCAAAAATTGCCGCACCATTGCATGACTTGGTAAACAAAATGACAAAGAAACACAGTAAGGAGAAAAAGAAAGGTAAAACACAACTGATAGGTGAATTATGGACTGATGAATGCCTGAACTCGTTTAAGCTATTGAAAAAGGCTTTGACAGAGGCGCCGATATTGGGATACGCAGACTTTGACAAACCATTTCGGCTAGAAATTGACGCCAGCTCTAAAGGTCTGGGAGCTGTGCTATCACAACAACAAAAGCAAGGTTTCAGGGTTATTGCGTATGCAAGTCGAGCTCTGAAGGAATCAGAGAGGAACATGACAAATTACAGCGCCATGAAACTAGAACTTTTGACATTAAAATGGGCTGTGACTGAGAAATTCAGGGACTATCTATTAGGTGCTAAATGTGTGGTATACACTGACAATAACCCCTTGAGCCACCTAAAGACAGCAAAGTTGGGATCCATCGAACAGCGATGGGCAGCAGAATTGGCACTCTTTGACCTAGAGATAAAGTATCGCCCGGGGCGGTCCAATGGCAATGCGGACGCCTTATCAAGGAATCCTTACGAGAGACCGGGTGATGAGGAAGAAACACTGACAGGAATATGTGAGGTCAGAGCGTCAACAGATATCCCTCATGGGGTACAAGTGATGCAGAACGGGCAGACCGGGGTGGAGCACATATCCACGGAACCCGGACATATGGACAATAGTGATTTTAATTGCCTTAATCACCAAAAGATAAGAGATGCCCAGAGAACGGATAGTGGCTTACAACCGCTATTGAAATACGTCCAGGAACAAAAATTCCCAGGAAGAAGGGAAAGAGAACAATTTGGTCGAGAAACAAAGAAAATACTGAGTCAGTGGGACCGTCTCAGTATAGAGGATGGTGTTCTCATGCGGAGAATTCATGACCAAATTGATGGGACAATACACCAGGTGGTGGTGCCTGGACAGTTAAGAGAAGAAGTGCTAAGGTTGGCACATGACAGGGCAGGACACCAGGGTCAGGACAGGACGCACAAAATATTACGACGGAGGTGTTACTGGCCCAATATGGAAATGGAGGTCAAACGCCATTGTGAGGCTTGTGTGAGGTGTCAGCATGCGAAAATGCCAGTTGTCAAAATGAGACAGCCATCAGGACACCTACTAGCGACAAAACCACTAGAGATTGTGGCTATGGACTTTACGTCGTTGGAGCAATCATCGGATGGGACGGAACATGTGTTGGTAATGACTGATGTATTCACCAAATGGACGGTGGCGGTGCCCACGCGAGATCTGACTGCCAAAACAGTGGCAAAGGTCTTAATAGAACATTGGTTCATCAAATATGGCATACCAAGACAATTACATTCTGACCAAGGAAGGGCTTTCGAGTCAGAAGTAATTAACCAACTGTGCAGCCACTACGGGATTAACAAATCTAGAACAACCACATTTAATCCGAAAGGAAACGGACAGTGTGAACGGTTCAACCGCAGCATGCATGATTTGCTGCGTACGCTAGAACCTGAACAGAAAAAACGTTGGCCTGATTTTCTCCCAGAGTTGGTATATCTATACAACTGCACACCCCATGCCACAACCGGCTTTACGCCATACATGTTGCTGTTCGGACGGGAGGCTCGACTCCCTCTTGATTTGTTCTTAGGAAAAAAGGAGAGTATGACTGGCTCATACACCGCACTGGAATATGTGAATGAACATATGAGAAGAATTAGAGAAATGTACAGGGTAGTACAGGAAAGACTAGAACATGAAGCACGGCGAAGGGAACCGCCGGTACAGACAAAGGACCCGCCACTCAAACTGAATGACAGGGTATTACTGCGTAGTCACCCGTTAGGCAGAAACAAAATCCACGATCTCTGGGGACAGGAGATATGGCAAGTCGTGGAGATGCCTAAAGCAGCAGGTGGCCCCTTTAAGATAAGACCCATCGATCACGCCAAACCGGATCGGTGGGCGAACATTGCTCAATTAAAGAAATATTGGAATAGGCAAGAAGAGCAGTTACACACAAGGAAATCCAAGACAATTAGGGAACCGGAAACTATAACGGAAATTCACATACCCATCCCGGAACCATATCACCATCATCAGAACAACCGCGATACACAAGTGGAGGATAACGGCAACAAAGAGGATCCCGTTCCTTCCAGAAGCAGAGAGACAGTAGACCATCAGATAAGTGGTCCGCGGAGAAGTTTGAGGAACAGAAGGAAGACGAAATTTTTTGTCAGCAACCATCAAGTCTTTCATGGTCGCGCTGGTATGAGAACAGACTGTTCAAAAAAGCTATAAAAGTGAACTGGTGAAGGCACCAAACGAAAAGGGTGGATGTAAATTCTAGAACTGTTTTGTGTCTCAGGAAGACGATGTAGACACAGTTGAGATGTGAAATAGGTATAACTGTCAATCGTATACGAATGGGACGTCGTGGACAGTGAGTGGAACAATAAATTTTTTTTTACGATTATGCGATTGACTCTGGAGGAGTGCACCTGCCAGGCGTTGTTTGTGGTTGAAAACACACAAAAAAAGGCAGGGGTGGATGTGACTAGGGTAGGCCTAGCCACTAGTTACAAATCTGATAACGAACGAGAAGCCGAGACGCAGTGTTGCAGTCTGACGCAACACAACAGGTGGCTTATTGGGTCGGGCTGATAACAATCTCAAAGCCAACGCGTGCTATTTTGGGAAACGGTACAAGGAGATTCAGACGGCCTGTCAACTTTGATTGATGGGATGCAGATGTTATTCCACGGACTGTATGTTAGAACTACGCAACTAGTGGTCGGAGACATCGAGTACAAGTATCGATTACGGAGGAATACAAGTACGGAGACGAGTACGGATACAAGGCATAAATAGGAGGGGACGACTGAACTCTTCCCTCTTCCGTCGTCGTCGCTTGCTTTAGATCAGTCAGTCTGTGTGACATACTCAAGTTGGTTATATTGTGTTAAGAAGGACAATAGACATGTGGATTCAGTTATATGAAGCCTAGTGAGGACTGTTAGGGGGTCAGTTGATTCAGACTATTATTGTGAAACATTTCTGTTGATTCATTGTGTTATATTGAAACATTTCTTGATTCATGTAATAAAAGGATCAATAGCGAACCTGCATCTTCGAGTCTTTCTACTGTAGTCGATGTTGTGTAGCATGAGTGGTTCAACTCGTTACAATTGGCGTTGTCGGGCAGGATAGACTCGGGAAAGGTCACATTTGGCGTTGCGAACAGGATAGATGCAACTAGCCTAGGTCACATATATATATATATATATATATATATATATATATATATATATATATATATATATATAGGCTTATATCTACATATGTATATATGTATTCGCCTTCGGGTGATAGAAGGGGTCAACTATGTTATGTGAAGTTCATCTATGTGTCTTGTAATGTTTGACTTTTGATGTTTGACCTGTGATTTCTGACCTTTGATGTTTGACCTGTGATGTGTGACCTTTGATGTTTGACCTGTGGTGGTCGTCCATATGTTCTTTAATATTCCTCCACATGTTTTGTGATTTTCTCCCATCGGTTTGAAGACCTGGATATGTGATATTTTCAGGGACAGGACGTTTAGAGGCCCAATGCCGACAAAAAAAAAACATTTTTTTTTCATAAAGAATGCTTTTCGTGGACCTTGATAGTGTTGTTATAAAAACAAACAGGTCTACTATATCAGTGATTGTTCTACAGTAACTAACACACACTGTTGCGTAGAAAAATATTTTAAAATCTACAAGAGCTGTAGTTTGAAAGATAGGCAATCGTTTAGACTACTTCCATGACTTACTACCCATCTTTAAAATAATGGTGCCAATAAAGCTCATTTGAATAGTTTTGTACTATGTAAATTTAAAAGCAATTGATTCTCTTAATTCTTATCTAAATAAGACATACTAAAGAACTGTGTAGCTATAAAAATAAAAAAAGTTCAAAATTAATAATATACATACAAAAAAATCATAAAATAAACAAAACACGAGAAACCATTGAAAAATTCAAGCTTACGTGTTTATATACTTTTGTGGACTAAAAAGTAGAAAATAAATTTTTCTTCCGACCCTAGGGGATCTACCAATGACTGCTCGTAGATTTTGTGTTTCCTCGAGCTGTGCAGGTTCTTGTGATGACTGTTCATACATTTGATGACAAAAAACGTGGGTACGTTCACCATCAAATTTCCAAAATTCGTGTGTTGTGTGCTTTTCGCTTTAAACATAAATCTGCCCGACCCACGTTTTTTGTCATCAACCCATATATATGGGGGGGGGGGGGGGGGGTTCTAGTTCCTCCACTGGATATTTCTCTTTATAAAAATATCAATAACTCAAACAATATACTCGCATTGTGACGTCAACTTAATAACAGCTATTGGTCTGGAATTTAATCGTGACGTCTTTAGCCAGACAAGCGCATGCGCAGCTGATAGCTGACATCTGACACAAGTTGACATGTCGGCCATCTAGACATGACATGTCTCGGGAGTTGATAGCAGACTTGTCAGTGAGCTGGAATCATCAGACAAATTGTGTATAGCTGTGGCCAATTTGGAGCGACAAGGTTAAGCGCCATTCATTTAGAAAAGTTTTTTTTTTTAATTTGAGGAATTTTTAACCCATTAAAATGTATCGTGATATTTCAACCCAGCTCCTCCCGGGTTTATATGTTGGGTTGTTGTGTTGGGTTGGGTTGTTGTGTTGGGTTGTTGGGTTGGTAGGTTGGGTTGTTGGGTTGGTAGGTTGGGTTGTTGGGTTGGTAGGTTGGATTGTTGGGTTGGGTTGGTAGGTTGGGTTGTTGGGTTGGTAGGTTGGGTTGTTTGGTTGGGTTGTCGTGTTGGGTTGTGGGGTTGGGTTGGTAGGTAGGGTTGTTTGGTTGGGTTGTTGTGTTGGGTTGTTGTGTTGGGTTGTTTGGTTGTGTTGTTTGGTTGTGTTGTTTGGTTGGGTTGTTGGGTTGGGTTGTTGTGTTGTTGGGTTGGGTTGTTGTGTTGGGTTGTTGGGTTGGGTTGTTGTGTTGGGTTGGGTTGGGTTGGTAGGTTGGGTTGTTTGGTTGGGTTGTTGTGTTGTTGTGTTGTGTTGTTGGGTTGGGTTGTTGGGTTGGGTTGTTGGGTTGGGTTGGGTTGTTGTGTTGGGTTGGGTTGGTAGGTTGGGTTGTTTGGTTGGGTTGTTTCGTTGATTTGTTGTGTTGGGTTGGTAGGTTGGGTTGGGTTGTTGGTTTGGTTTGGTAGGTTGGGTTGGGTTGTTGGGTTGGTTTGGTAGGTTGGGTTATTTGGTTGGGTTGTTGGGTTGGGTTGTTGGGTTGGGTTGTTGGGTTGGGTTGTTGGGTTGGGTTGTGGGGTTGGGTTGGTAGGTTGGGTTGTTTGGTTGGGTTGTTGTGTTGTTGTGTTGTGTTGTTGGGTTGGGTTGTTGGGTTGGGTTGTTGGGTTGGGTTGTTGTGTTGGGTTGGGTTGGTAGGTTGGGTTGTTTGGTTGGGTTGTTTCGTTGATTTGTTGTGTTGGGTTGGTAGGTTGGGTTGGGTTGTTGGTTTGGTTTGGTAGGTTGGGTTGGGTTGTTGGGTTGGTTTGGTAGGTTGGGTTATTTGGTTGGGTTGTTGGGTTGGGTTGTTGGGTTGGGTTGTTGGGTTGGGTTGTTGGGTTGGGTTGTGGGGTTGGGTTGGTAGGTTGGGTTGGTAGGTTGGGTTGTTTGGTTGGGTTGTTGTGTTGTGTTGTTGTGTTGTGTTGTTGGGTTGGGTTGGTAGGTTGGGTTGTTTGGTTGGGTTGTTTTGTTGATTTGTTGTGTTGGGTTGTTGGGTTGGGTTGGTAGGTTGGGTTGGGTTGTTGGTTTGGTTTGGTAGGTTGGGTTGGGTTGTTGGGTTGGTTTGGTAGGTTGGGTTATTTGGTTGGGTTGTTGGGTTGGGTTGTTGGGTTGGGTTGTGGGGTTGGGTTGGTAGGTTGGGTTGGTAGGTTGGGTTGTTTGGTTGGGTTGTTGTGTTGTGTTGTTGTGTTGTGTTGTTGTGTTGGGTTGGGTTGGTAGGTTGGGTTGTTTGGTTGGGTTGTTTCGTTGATTTGTTGTGTTGGGTTGTTGGGTTGGGTTGGTAGGTTGGGTTGGGTTGTTGGTTTGGTAGGTTGGGTTGGGTTGTTGGGTTGGTTTGGTAGGTTGGGTTATTTGGTTGGGTTGTTGGGTTGGGTTGTTGGGTTGTGTTGTTGTGTTGGGTTGGGTTGGTAGGTTGGGTTGGGTTGTTGGTTTGGTTTGGTAGGTTGGGTTGGGTTGTTGGGTTGGTTTGGTAGGTTGGGTTGGGTTGTTGGGTTGGTTTGGTAGGTTGGGTTGGGTTGTTGGTTTGGTTTGGTAGGTTGGGTTGGGTTGTTGGGTTGGTTTGGTAGGTTGGGTTGGGTTGTTGGGTTGGTTTGGTAGGTTGGGTTATTTGGTTGGGTTGTTGGGTTGGGTTGCTGTGTGGGGTTGTCGTATTGGGTTGTCGTGTTTTGTTGTGTTGTGATCTTGTGTTACGGTGTTGTAAAGAAATAATGTGTAAGTCAGTTGTATTCATTTGTTCCAACATTAAAATTCAGCATAATTTTTTTTAAATCATTAAAGCTAGAATGGTACAGGATCGCCCTATACCACACCCATCTCATATAATAGAGTAATGATAGACCACTCCCTACTCTCCGTTTTGCATAACGTGCCCATCCACGGGCCTTTAAAAACTATTCTATTGTTTTATACCCGACAGTTAGGGCAGATGAAGTAGAGTTCGTCTGAAACTATCACCTTTGCATATGTATAAAGGATGTTATTTGTAATTTGTTTCGTGCACGTTGCGTCTTTATCATAGTTTTTAAAACTTTTATTTTGTTGCTATCCAACACCAAAACTTTTTACAGTTTTCCCATAACAAACCAACAGCACGTCTCTATAGAAGGTGAAAACATGAGTAGACATCAAATACGAGTTAACCTTTCCAGATGAATGTAGAATTCTCTTTGTCACCAAATGCACACTAAATGTAATGTTATTCTCAGATTGGAAGCTTTTGTCGCATCAGAGATCGATTTTTGGGCATAAATAAATGATTGAGACTCAGGTCGTGATATTTGGATGGTAATTGCTGGCACTGGCTCTATCTGATGCCATTTATCAGAAAATTTCAAGGATCGATGCTCATTATCGGTGTATTGTAGCGGCGGGGTGGGGGAGGCAGTCTCTAGTTTACATAGGTCCGTGGAGACAGCTATCTTACATGACGGTAGGTCCATGACGGTAGGTCCATGTGGGTAGGTCCATGTGGGTAGGTCCATGTGGGTAGGTCCATGACGGTAGGTCCATGACGGTAGGTCCATGTGGGTAGGTCCATGTGGGTAGGTCCATGTGGGTAGGTCCATGTGGGTAGGTACATGACGGTAGGTCCGTGTGGGTAGGTCCATGACGGTAGGTCCATGTGGGTAGGTCCATGTGGGTAGGTCCATGTGGGTAGGTCAATGACGGTAGGTCCATGTGGGTAGGTCCATGTGGGTAGGTCCATGTGGGTAGGTCCATGTGGGTAGGTCCATGACGGTAGGTCCATGTGGGTAGGTCCATGTGGGTAGGTCCATGTGGGTAGGTCCATGACGATAGGTCCATGTGGGTAGGTCCATGACGGTAGGTCCATGTGGGTAGGTCCATGACGGTAGGTCCATGACGGTAGGTCCATGTGGGTAGGTACATGACGGTAGGTCCATGTGGGTAGGTCCATGTGGGTAGGTCCATGTGGGTAGGTCCATGTGGGTAGGTCCATGACGGTAGGTCCATGACGGTAGGTCCATGTGGGTAGGTCCATGTGGGTAGGTCCATGTGGGTAGGTCCATGACGGTAGGTCCATGTGGGTAGGTCCATGTGGGTAGGTCCATGTGGGTAGGTCCATGTGGGTAGGTCCATGTGGGTAGGTCCATGTGGGTAGGTACATGACGGTAGGTCCATGTGGGTAGGTACATGACGGTAGGTCCATGTGGGTAGGTCCATGTGGGTAGGTCCATGTGGGTAGGTCCATGACGGTAGGTCCATGTGGGTAGGTCCATGTGGGTAGGTCCATGTGGGTAGGTCCATGTGGGTAGGTCCATGACGGTAGGTCCATGACGGTAGGTCCATGTGGGTAGGTCCATGTGGGTAGGTCCATGTGGGTAGGTCCATGTGGGTAGGTCCATGTGGGTAGGTCCATGTGGGTAGGTCCATGTGGGTAGGTCCATGTGGGTAGGTCCATGACGGTAGGTCCATGTGGGTAGGTCCATGTGGGTAGGTCCATGACGGTAGGTCCATGACGGTAGGTCCATGTGGGTAGGTCTATGACGGTAGGTCCATGTGGGTAGGTCCATGTGGGTAGGTCCATGTGGGTAGGTCCATGTGGGTAGGTACATGTGGGTAGGTCCATGACGGTAGGTCCATGTGGGTAGGTCCATGTGGGTAGGTCCATGTGGGTAGGTCCATGTGGGTAGGTCCATGTGGGTAGGTCCATGTGGGTAGGTCCATGTGGGTAGGTCCATGTGGGTAGGTCCATGTGGGTAGGTCCATGTGGGTAGGTCCATGACGGTAGGTCCATGTGGGTAGGTCCATGTGGGTAGGTCCATGACGGTAGGTCCATGACGGTAGGTCCATGTGGGTAGGTCTATGACGGTAGGTCCATGTGGGTAGGTCCATGTGGGTAGGTCCATGTGGGTAGGTCCATGTGGGTAGGTACATGTGGGTAGGTCCATGACGGTAGGTCCATGTGGGTAGGTCCATGTGGGTAGGTCCATGTGGGTAGGTCCATGTGGGTAGGTCCATGTGGGTAGGTCCATGTGGGTAGGTCCATGTGGGTAGGTCCATGTGGGTAGGTCCATGTGGGTAGGTCCATGACGGTAGGTCCATGACGGTAGGTCCATGTGGGTAGGTCTATGACGGTAGGTCCATGTGGGTAGGTCCATGTGGGTAGGTCCATGTGGGTAGGTCCATGTGGGTAGGTACATGACGGTAGGTCCATGTGGGTAGGTCCATGTGGGTAGGTCCATGTGGGTAGGTCCATGTGGGTAGGTCCATGTGGGTAGGTCCATGTGGGTAGGTCCATGTGGGTAGGTCCATGACGGTAGGTCCATGTGGGTAGGTCCATGTGGGTAGGTCCATGTGGGTAGGTCCATGTGGGTAGGTCCATGTGGGTAGGTCCATGACGGTAGGTCCATGACGGTAGGTCCATGACGATAGGTCCATGACGATAGGTCCATGACGGTAGGTCAATGACGGTAGGTCCATGACGATAGGTCAATGACGGTAGGTCCATGTGGGTAGGTCCATCACGGTAGGTCCACGTGGGTAGGTCCATGACGGTAGGTCCATGTGGGTAGGTCCATAGTCTGTATAGACTTATTGCTCTCTCGGATATGACGATAGATCAATTGAATGGACCTTCTAAACTAAAATGACCTGCCTGACCTTCAAGACCTCTCGCATACATCGCCTGGCAACCTGAATGTTAACGTCTTACAAAACAAACATCAAACAGTTTAGTTCTCATCCAATAAAATCTATTTAAAACAAACATCAAACAGTTTAGTTCTCATCCAATTAGATCTTTAAAAAACCCAATGAAACCCGAATGTTATCAACAACTGCGTCATTCTAATATTCCGGCCAGCATTAGGTGAGTACATAGGCTCTGGCCACTCACGTTTGTCTGCTAGAGCGACGCAATAGTCTGGAACAAACAACCAGCGGCCACGGTTGACTGGTCACGTGGATCTGTTTGTTTCCTGTCAGTGGTGGTCAGATGGTCGAGGTCCCATGTTTGGTCAGATGGTCGAGGTCCCATGTTTGGTCAGATGGTCGAGGTCTCATGTTTGGTCAGATGGTCGAGGTCTCATGTTTGGTCAGATGGTCGAAGTCCCATGTTTGGTCAGATGGTCGAGGTCTCATGTTTGGTCAGATGGTCGAGGTCTCATGTTTGGTCAGATGGTCGAGGTCTCATGTTTGGTCAGATGGTCAATGTCTCATGTTTGGTCAGATGGTCGAGGTCCCATGTTTGGTCAGATGGTCGAGGTCTCATGTTTGGTCAGATGGTCGAGGTCTCATGTTTGGTCAGATGGTCGAGGTCTCATGTTTGGTCAGATGGTCAATGTCTCATGTTTGGTCAGATAGTCGAGGTCCCATGTTTGGTCAGATGGTCGAGGTCTCATGTTTGGTCAGATGGTCGAAGTCCCATGTTTGGTCAGATGGTCGAGGTCCCATGTTTGGTCAGATGGTCGAGGTCCCATGTTTGGTCAGATGGTCAATGTCTCATGTTTGGTCAGATGGTCGAGGTCCCATGTTTGGTCAGATGGTCGAGGTCCCATGTTTGGTCAGATGGTCGAGGTCTCATGTTTGGTCAGATGGTCGAGGTCTCATGTTTGGTCAGATGGTCGAGGTCCCATGTTTGGTCAGATGGTCGAGGTCTCATGTTTGGTCAGATGGTCGAGGTCTCATGTTTGGTCAGATGGTCGAGGTCTCATGTTTGGTCAGATGGTCGAGGTCCCATGTTTGGTCAGATGGTCGAGGTCCCATGTTTGGTCAGATGGTCGAGGTCCCATGTTTGGTCACGTGACAGTTGGCGTCACGTGATGTTGTAGTCAGAAGTCTAAAGATAGAACAAGGTATCAGCCAGTCCTATCTACAGGCCTGTACCATTGATTCCACACACGCTCCGTCAAAACAAAAGCTATACCAGCTCGGTACAGTCAGAACCTAAAGAGCCAGGGGTCTCCAAACTTTTCCGTCCGAGGGCCGCATTAACTATAAATCTTCACTTCGGGGGCCAGTGAGTTCCAGACATGTCTTTGATTTTTCTGGGCAAAGTTCCTCAGCCATCACCAACAAACGTTTTTTTCCGTGGACAAAAAGATCTCCGCGGGCCGGATGAGAGGACCTCGCGGGCCGTAGTTTGGAGACCCCTGAGCTAGACGGGTATTTAGACACGGACTTGGAATAAAACAAGATAGAAAGATCTGGAAACTTGGGTTATCATACCCAGCCATCAAGTCAGTAGCATGTGGCTATTATTTTTTAAAGGGTCCATCGTGGGGGGGGGGGGGGGGGGGACTGTTGTGACTATGTGTGTAGAGGAGAAGGTATTCTGCATGTTAAAAAGTAATTATAGAAAATGAAGTTAATGAATTATTTTTTTAAAAGAAGTTTTGTTCATTTTTACTTTCTCGTATACGAAGTAAAGAGAAAGTATTGTAATCGTGCAACAAAAAAATAAATAAACCGGGAGTAATCTCCCCTAAACGTTCTCGAATATTCTTATATAACACTACGGGGGGTGACGACTCGGTATAGAGACATGATTTTTAATCCATCTTTAATTATTTAAACTTTTAAAATAGAATAGAATCTCGTAGAAAAAAAGAATTGCACACCGTGTGAACGCCAAAAAATCTGTATATAGTAGTGCGGAATATTATTAGTACTTTATAAATTTACATGCGTTTTTTTTTTAGAAATCGGAAATAGCGTAAATTACTACTTCCGGTCGACGGAAATTACTCAGATTTTGACAAAAGGCAGAAAATTAGATCTTTTACTTGAATTGTACTCAAGATATCGTGTTCACAGACACACATACACACAAACACACACACACACACATACACACACAGACATACGGACAAGATTGCAAAATTTTGTATTTCCGATTCATGGAGGTGTAAAACGTCGAGATTTGAAAAAAATCTGGATTTTGTTTTTTGCACGATTAAAATACTTTCTCTATACTTCGTATACGAGATTATAAAAATTTCGAGGTTTTACACCTCCCTGAGTCGGAAAAACATAGTTTTGCAATCTTGTGTCTGTGTGTATGTGTGTGTGTCTGTGTGTGTGTGTGTGTGTCTATGAACACGATAACTTGAGTACCGTTAAAGCTAGGATGATCGAATTTCATATATAAGTATTATATCAAATTTGTAGATCTTTATTAAGTGGTCAGTAATTTCCGATAAGCGAAAGTGGAACTTTTTCTATTTTCAATTTTTCAAAAGCCTATAACTTGAGTACTATTTCAGATAGTTCAATGAAATTTCATTTTTACGTAAAAGATCTAATTTTTTGCCTTTTTTTCAAATTTTGAGTAATTTTCCTTGACCGGAAATAGTAATTTACGCTATTTCCGATTTCTCAAAAAACGCACATGAATTTATAAAGTATTAATATTCCGCACTATTATACACAAATCGTTTGCTGTTCACTTGGTGTGCGATTCTTTTTTCTACGAGATTCTATTCTATTTTAAAAAGTTTAAGTAATTAAAAATATATTGTAAAATCATGTCTATACCCAAGGGGGGGGGGGGGGGGGGGGGGGCTGGGGTCTGACGATTTGTGAGCATGTTGATGAAGGGTTATTGCAAAAAAAAATCGTCAAAAAGCGCTATGTCATTTATTGACGATCTTTAAAGTTTAAACTTAATTCTAAAGTCTCTTAAATACAGCCAACAGCCTGTGTTGTCTATAAATCAGACTTTTGTAACGCGAGCCTGTATTGTCTGTAATTCAGACAACCTTGTAACATGAACCCTCATGTTTCTCTGCTTAAATCAGAGATCCTTGTGACCGCAACAAGACATGACGTGAATGCCCTGTCGACACGACTTTCCATTTTAAGAGACAAAGCATTTTGAGCAGCGAGTCACTTGGGCCAATCAATATGAGCGGTATACTTGAAGTAAGCTCTCGTTGAGGTGAGCTGGTCTATTTATAGATGTCACATGACGTCCCATCAAAAACTGAACAGGAAACACAAAAACATGGAAGATATGCGGTTACAATGCTGAAGACTGATAGTGATGGCATTACATCTGTGGGGGAGGAGACTTAAGTTAGCGCATGACATGATTAAGTAGTAGCGGGCGTGTGTAAAAATCATTAGTTGTTAATTAATTTAAACTTTGGTCCATTTCTATCGTGCTCGTATTTCTTTGGTAACCCTAGGACTACGTAATAGCAAACGATGTTGATAGATTGCCTTTGTGTGGCCTAAATGCAATTAGTGCAGAAAATGTAGCGTTAAAATTTAGTTAAAATTGAAAATGCTAGAAAAACGATGTTAAACAATGAGTTAAAATTTACAACTATGATGTTCGTTAGCTTACGTTTAGATGTCGGGGTTCGGTGCTGGTGGTACTAGAACACCAAGGCGTCGAACGGGGGGGGGGGGTGCGGACCGCTAAAGATGATACTATTTTGGGAGGTGAGTCAAATAGCGTCAAGTACTACTCCCTGTCACAAGAAATTATTCAAAGGTTGGCGTGGTCGGGTCGGTTAAAAGTCCCGAGTTCAAACCTGCGGGCCGATGAGGCTCGATAGCTGGGGACAGTAACCTCAGAGCGAAAACTCCAAAATCAACAACTGCTGTCTTTTATTTTGTTCTTGTGCATGGATGGACAAAGGTATAGAAGTAAATAATTCAAACACACAAAAAACAGTCTGAAATCAGAGTCAACGGCTTATTTGGCGCTTAACAAGTTGACACACGTAATACTTCATTGTGTTGGAAGAAATCGCGTTCAAATTTACAATTAAGAACGAAGATGAAGGAATAAGGGAAGAAGATCTTAAGTGTACGTATGAGATTGAGTACACTTACCTGAAAAGGTATTTTAGAAACAGGAAATCAAGTAAAGTACCACTTTCGGATATCGGAGATCACTCAAACTTTAAGAGTAATCCAAGTGTAAGATTTTATACTTACTTATTAAATTTCGTTAACCTAACTGTAATAGTATTAAAGTTTTCGGGTTCACGCGAAAATGGAATAAAGTACGACTTTCGGTTACCGGAAATCATTCAAATGTCGAAAAAACCTGTGCGTTAAATATAATATTTATATCTTTGAAATTTCGTCCACTTAATTTAGACGATTATGAAGTAAAATATGAAATTTCTTCAACATAACTGAAATGGTTTATATACACACTCACAGACGGAAAGGATTGCTTAACTACATTTTTTTGGCTCCAGAAATTTATAAAACGTAAAATTTGTCAAAATCTAGATTTAGATTTTTCGCATGATTACAATACATCTTTTATATTGCGTGTGTGATCAAATAGGGAGGTCTAAAACGGCAAAAACTGTCATTTAATTTGTGTGCACGATTACAAAATACTTCTATACTCTGAATTAGTAAAAACAGCTTTCTATATGTGAGAAATCTATTCAACCCCAACCCCTCTTCCCCACCCTGCATCGTGCCAATTATTCATAATTCAAGGCTTTTCCTAGCGAATAGATATGGAACTATTTTAGCTACGGTCGTTACGAATGGATTATGGAACTATTTTATCTTCTCATGTTTGACACTAACGGCGCAGGTTTATTCTTGGCACGTAGGTTCTGACGGAACTACTTTCAGAGCTGGCACCCTATTATTATCACGACTTCAGGCAGACACAGGTTATTAAAGCAATTAAAACAGATCTTAATTAGCCAGCTGCAGAATTTTTAGTCGCAATTAACTGGCAATTATGTAGTTAAAGTTTTCTCAGCCCAAAATTTTACTCGTGTTTTTATTTATGTTTTGAAAATGTCATGTATTGTTACGTCAAGTGTCTCATGCTAAATAAAACCAGATGAGATATGCAGATCTCAAGGCTTCTGTTATTTCATTATCTTTTTCTAGATTCTAGAGACCCCCCCCCCCCTCGTCCCCTAGTGAGTAGCTTAGATATCTTTATTCTTGTTTGATGGGTTTTCTTAAAGAACGCCAAAGTAGCCCAACTTTCAACAAACCAACAAACACTTTCAATCATCAAACCCCGCCTCCTAGGAGACCATAAAAGAAAGTGTATCTACACATGTGTATTGAGGTTTTAAAATATATACGTGCTTTGTGTTTTATGGCGTACTCGTATAAGATGACATGAGATGGGGGGGGGGGGGGGCTGGCCACCCTTTATGATGACATGTGGTGGGGTGGGGGACTTGGGCTGGTATGGGATGACATGGGGGGGGGGGATAACTGGTATGTTATGAATTATCCTGAAAATAAAACTGCATATGCTGGGGGCTGGGGTAGGTGGGGGCTGCTGCGTCAACAATTGTATTTGCCAAACAGCCGGCAGCCGGTAAAATCCCATTTTATTTCCAACAATCTACGGGGTCATCAAGACCGTTAGCTGCCATCATCAATGATTTATTGCGTGTCCTTGTTTGTCTGCAGGCTGCCGGTCACCCTGACATGGCCGTGGGTCCAGCCGGTTTCGACCTGCAGACCGGCTAAGACGCAGTAGAACGAAGAAACCTGAGGACAAGATGGCGTCCCCCCTGATCCAGCTGTCGCAGGGCAACACCCCCAGCCGCGCCCTCCTGGCCCAGATCTCGCACGTCGAGACGGCCATCACCAAGGCCGAGGACGACTTCCTGCACGCAGTGGAGTTCGGGGACGTGCCGCTGGTCAAGAGCATCCTGGAGGAGAACCCTTACATCAACGTGGACTGCACGGACGCGCTGGGCAGGACCCCGCTTAGGCTGGCGGTCAAAAATGAAAACAAAGAGGTAAGGTCATTTCCGGTGTGTTTTCGGAGGTAAGGTCATTTCCGGTGTGTTTTTGGAGGTAAGGTCATTTCCGGTGTGTTTTCGGAGGTAAGGTCATTTCGGTGAGTTTTGGGAGGTTAGGTTATTTCCGGTGTGTTTTGGGAGGTAAGGTCATTTCCGGTGTGTTTTTGGGAGGTAAGGTCATTTCCGGTGTGTGTCGGGTTTGGTCATTTCCGGTGTGTTTCGAGAGTTTATGTCATTTTCTGTGTGCACCTGCGCGCGTTGATAACAGTTGTGTATGTGACAATTAGAGATTCTGGTTAGCTTCCGGTTAAATGTCAATTGCTAAAGGTCATGGTCACCAATAAAAGGGTAAGCCTTTACATCACTACATCACCGCTGTGCACTCAGTGCTAAGTGCTGAATATTTTTAATGTTAATATTTTAATTAACTAATTAATTAATTTTAATGTTAATATTTTAAATGGTAATGTTGGGACGTTGGGACTAGAATATCATTAGCACTTTAAAACGTGACACCCACAGTGTGACGGTGCTGAGCACTCTAGACACGGTGCTGAGCACTCTAGACACGGTGCTGAGCACTCTAGACACGGTGCTGAGCACTCTAGGCACGGTGCTGAGCACTCTAGGCACGGTGCTGAGCACTCTAGGCACGGTGCTGAGCACTCTAGGCACGGTGCTGACCCAGTGTTTGACTGGCATTGATTGTTTATTCAACCTGCCGCAGAGCCTCACTGGCTGGAGGAATTTGATCAATTTTAGTGTAAACACCTGGTTAATCTGGCAGCGTCAAACATTGAAAATTGGCTTGTCATGCTAAATTTTTATCTGGCCAATCGATCGTCCGATGCAACTAAACAAAAGATAGAAGGAAAATGTTCATGAAACTATTGTTTGACTGGTCATAAGCTGGATAATGTTGCTGCTGACACAGGTTACATTCATTGAACTCTTTAGTTAAGTTGAGCCTTGAGGTGGATGGAGAGTCTACAGAGCTTAAGGGTCACATTAGTGTCACATTAGAAACTGGCCAACATTATATATATATATGTATATATATATATATATATATATATATATATATACATATATATATATATATATATGTGTGTGTGTGTATATACATATATATATATATATATATATATATATATATATATATATATATATATATATATATATATATATATATATATATATATATATATATATATACTGGTCATAAGCTGGATAATGTTGCTGCTGACACAGGTTACATTCATTGAACTCTTTAGTTATGTTGAGCCTTGAGGTGGATGGAGAGTCTACAGAGCTTAAGGGTCACATTAGTGTCACATTAGAAACTGGCCAAGATTATATATATATATATATATATATATATATATATATATATATATATATATATATATATATATATATATATATATATATATATATATATATATATATATATATATATATATATATATACATTATTCATTGACTCATCCAACAACGGGTTGCCTTCGATCATCGCCCCACTGTCCCCTTCTCCCAACGACGCCCCCTCCGCCCCTCTCCTCACCAATTATTGAAGAAAAGATCCTTAAGACGGTAATTAACATCGTGATCTGAGCTATCATTAAATTTTATCGAAAATTTCTCTCAAAAACTTGTTTAAACGTGCGCCGCTTGTGCGCGTCGGTGGTTACCATGGCAACGTATACTGGTAGTTGGGCACTGGTCTGTCGTTAAATCGATGGTAGAATTCGTTCAGTCAGACAGAGCTTGCTATAGATATCTCTGTGGTGGGGGGGGGGGGGGGGGGAGAGAGAGGGGAGACAAACATGATTTGAAACAATGTCAAAAGTCTAGGCTACATATGAGATCATTTCTCAAGTAGGATGAAATAGTGCAAGTCACATGGTGTCCTGATAGATGGCTACTTGTGTGTCCGACACATCTTGTTGTAGCCTTGACACATTGTTTTATTCGTGTGTCTGAGAAAACAGGGTCGTTGTTTGTATGGTTAATAACCGGAAGTGGTCAGTCCGTTTAGAATGGTTGGGCAAATAGTCTTGACGGCCCTGTCATCACATGTAGTCTAGCCGCATCTGTCAATGTGGTAGTGCTGGTCTAGCCAAATCTGTCAATGTGGTCTAGCCGCTAGCCACATCTGTCAATGTGGTAGTGTTGGTCGAACCACATCTGTCAATGGTCTAGCCACATCTGTCAATATGGTCTAACCACCTGTCAATGTGGTAGTGAAGGTCTAGCCACATCTGTCAATGTGGTCTAGCCACATCTGTCAATGTGGTAGTGCAGGTCTAGCCACATCTCTCTGTCAGTGTGGTAGTGCTGTTCTTGCCACATCTGTCAATGTGGTCTAGCCACATCTGTCAATGTGGTAGTGATGGTCTAGCCACATCTCAGTCGTGTATACCAAGGTTCAAGATCAGGATTAGTGTAAATAAACCAGTGGTTCTTAACCTGGGTTCGATGGAAGCCCAGGGGTTCGGTGAATGTGTCTCAGTGGTTCTTCAGAGCTCAAGACACACAGCCAACTCGTATGATTTACAATATGTTTTGCAGACGATAGAACAATTAAGAAGGGTTCAGCGAACGCACATATGAAACTGGTGGGGTTCGTTACCTCAAAAGGGTTAAGAACTACTGAAATAAACTACAATAGACCTCTTGATCATCGATTTCACCGCGACCTAAGCCAGAAAAACAATTTTTTTAAAGAGTATTTCTTTAGCCTAGGCACTAGATGTAGCAGTAACATTGATTAGTTTTCATTGAGGGGACGTCTTAGCAGGCTTGTTCTTGAATTGTCTTTTTGTCTTTGTCGTTTGGAGATGTCGCTGTGACGTCGTTGTCTCTTTACTTTTGGTTTAAATGCCACACACGTCAAGCCCAAACAAATGTGGTCTAATGCCACACTAAAACTCTAGATAAGTGATTTAATGTACAACAATGTGGTTTAAATGCCACAAAGCTCAAGTCACACCTACAATGTAATTCGAAGGCAAAACTGTTACAAAACTTCACATCGGTAGAAAGATCACATTGGGAATTCGAACCCACACATTTCACCTACCAACGTTTACAGCCACCGAACTGTTCTAGCCTTCAATGTAATCTCTCTACAGGTCAAACTTTCGTCTTGGTTGTGTTTTTTTTTGTCCATACACCTGGGCACTATGCTGACCACTCTATGGCTTCATGTCCATACAGTTGAGCACTGTGCTGACCACTCTATTGTTTCACATACCGAGGTCAGTGACACGTAAACTCTACTTCTTCTGCCACGTAGATCTCCTAGTCAGAGAGTGGATTTCAAGTGTGGCCAGTGGATAAAACTGTTTCTTCGGCAAAATGGATGTGTTGTATGACAGACATGGATGTGTTGTATGACAGACATGGATGTGTTGTATGACAGACATGGATGTGTTGTATGACAGACATGGATGTGTTGTATGACAGACATGGATGTGTTGTATGACAGACATGGATGTGTTGTATGACAGACATGGATGTGTTGTATGACAGACATGGATGTGTTGTATGACAGACATGGATGTGTTGTATGACAGACATGGATGTGTTGTATGACAGACATGGATGTGTTGTATGACAGACATGGATGTGTTGTATGACAGACATGGAAGTGTTGTATGACAGACATGGATGTGTTGTATGACAGACATGGATGTGTTGTATGACAGACATGGATGTGTTGTATGACAGGCATGGATGTGTTGTATGACAGACATGGATGTGTTGTATGACAGACATGGATGTGTTGTATGACAGACATGGATGTGTTGTATGACAGACATGGATGTGTTGTATGACAGACATGGATGTGTTGTATGACAGACATGTATGTGTTGTATGACAGACATGGATGTGTTGTATGACAGACATGGATGTGTTGTATGACAGACATGGGTGTGTTGTATGACAGACATGGATGTGTTGTATGACAGACATGGATGTGTTGTATGACAGACATAGATGTGTTGTATGACAGACATAGATATGTTGTATGACAGTTTATGACAGCCACAGTACCATGTGTTAAGAGGCCTACTGACCCCACATAACGTGCTTCTGGTCTGTTTTACCGCTTGATGTCAAATGGATGTTGGTCGTTTGTCACGCTCTCAAACACCAGGTGACGTCACGTCAATTAGCAGGTCATTAAGTCTAATGTCATTGATTTTGTTATTGATTTCTTTTGTCCGGTTATCTCTGTGTCTCGACCCTACCATCTGATAGATGGCGGTAGTAAAGTTAGGTGCATGTGACGTCACACAGATGCAAGTGTGTGACGTCACACAGACACCAGAGTGTGACGTCAGATAACAGAGGGTGTCATCACAATTTAAATCCTGGAGCTTTGAATTAGCCCGTGTCCAGTGTAAAAGCCAGTCGTTCAGTTTGAACAAACTTTTAAATAACCCACACGTCCAACTCACGTCTGATTACCAACTCACGTCCAACTCACGTCTGATTGCCAACTCACGGTCTGATTACCAACTCACGTCCAACTCACGTCTGATTACCAACTCACGTCTAACTCACGTTTGATTACCAACTCATGGTCTGATACCAAGTCACGTCTGATTACCAACTCACGTCCAACTCACGTCTGATTGCCAATTCACGTTTGATGGAGTCTAAACTTAGGCTACAATCTCTCAATCTTTTATTTTGAGAGATATAAAAACCTACGCCATCCTAAACGCCTCACTTACTTGCTAAAAAAAGAAAATCTTCTTTTATAAACAAAGTTTTCATCGATTAGTTACGGAAGAGAACGAAAAATTGCCCATAATAGCTGTCTGGTTAGCAGAATAAACAATTACGTACGTCAATACGAACTATTACAAAATCTACCTCGCTTTTTATAGATCTCCTTTTTACAACTCGAAAACAGGATGTAAGAAAGAGAGAGTCATCTCCCCTAAACGTTTGCGTATTTTCATATGTAACAGCAAGGTGGATTGTACTTCTAATATTGCATTTTGCAATTGGGTTATATATATATATATATATATATATATATATATATATATATATATATATATATATATATATATATATATATATATATATATATATATATATATATGTATATATATATATATATATATATATATATATATATATATATATATATATATATATATATATATATATATATATATATATATATATATATATATATATATATATATATATATATATATATATATATATATATATATATATATATATATATATATATATATATATATATATATATATATATATATACATACATATAGGTTTATGAAAATTTTAAGAGCATGTGATATAAAATAGCAAAATTCCGAAGGTTTTTGAGAAATCGAAAATCAAGCAAAATACCCCTTAAAGCACGAATTTCCCCAATATGATACACATTTAAATACAACAAAACATCGTAGAAAAAAATTGCATAAATAGAGTTTTAATAACAAATTTTTATGTAACAGTGCACTAAAAAAGAGAAAATATAGGATTTTCTGTAAATATATAATAACGAACTACATTTTAAATAACTAAAAAGAAAAGCGTGGGTCGTTATAATAATATGTATTGAATACCTATACTAGAATTTTAAGAAGCGACCCACGCTGTTATTTATAGTTATTTAAATAGTAGTTCATTATTATATATTTACAAAAATACCATCAATTTTCTCTTTTTTTGGTGAATTATTCAATAAAAAGTCTTATAGGCGTACCACTCATTTTTTAAGCGAATCCTGAAAATCAATCCCCAAATTTTACCAACCCTGAAACGAAAATTTGAAATATTTAAAACCCTGAAACTTAATGTCGAACAGAATTTTAAAATAGACAATTATTTCATTTCTTTTTTAAACATTTGGTTCATATAATGTTCACATTGTTATATTATACCGAGTCCTTTAGTCGCCTTGTTATCTTTGTAACAAACTTCAAACAAAAATTTAGATTGTGCATATGATAAAATTTGTTTAAAATAGTTTAAGACACAAATCTACCCCATAATGTGTTACACTCAGGTTTCATATAATATTTTGAAAATGAAAATATGTCACAGCATGAACTTTACCTAAACCCCCCCCCCCCAACCATACAGTACCAACTACGTTCCCTGGGTCAGAGGCGTAGCGAGGGGGGGGGCGAGGGGTGCGGACCTCACCGTGTGACACCATTTAGGGGGGGGGTGACACCAAGGCAAAAAATAGCAAAATATATAGAGAAAAACTTGAGGGGGTGGGTGCAAGTCGAAAGCTTGAGGGAGTGGGTGTAAATCGAAAGCTTGAGAGGGGGGGTGCAAATCGAAAATTTGAAAATTTGTCCCCGGGAAGGGTCGCTACGCCTCTGGGGGGGGGGGTGACACGACACCATTAAGTGCCGCACCGGGTGTCACCCGACCTCGCTACGCCACTGCCTGGGGTCCCGATGAGTTCAGTCAGTGACTGTAAACCTACAAGTTGAGGCGGGTTAGTCTAGCCTCTAATGGTCAGCGTTTGTAAAGATATTTATGGAAAGTGAATTAAAAATTCGAGACTGTCGGTGACGTCTTTACTTATAAGACAAAAAAAAAAGCTTTGTTTTTAATTCCGGGTTTATTGCAAAGTTAATTGGTAGAGGCGAATAGTTTTCCTTGTTTACAATACGAGCGAGATCTAAATATTAAAGAAAACTGCTTTACGCGCGATCCTAGTATTATCTAAGATTTATTTTCAGATCTATCACTTGGCTATACTTGAGGTCAGGGTAAGGTCACATTAGGCCATGAAAAAATCACAGGTCGCAGTGATTGAGATGTTCGAGTGATGTCGGGTACAGTGTTTCTTCCAGACTTTTTCTCCGGTGGGGGGGGGGGGCACTTGATATTTTCGGGGGGGGGGGGGGTTTGACATTTTTCGGGGGGGGGGGGCGGACACTAGTAAAAGTATACGTTTTCTATATAAATTCAATCTCGTTCGGGGGGGGGGGTAGACTTGAAGAGATGCCTGGAAAAAACTCTGGTCGGGTAGACTAAGGTTAGTCATGGTTAGAGACGCATTTATAAATTTTAGTCTCGCCAATTGGTTTCCTGCTAAAAATTACTGTCTGTTGGATAAAGACGACTGCATTCTAACTTTAAAATTTTATACCAGTCTGATTTTTTATCAAGATTCTGTTAAATTTGTTCAGTGTCAGCTGAGAAATCGAAAGAGTGCGGTGTAAAATGACGTCACACCAATGTTGATTACTAGCCTAACCTTCGCAACAGTGGACATTGCACCATCTAGGCTTGCGCGAAAGGTGTTAAGAGCCATAGGCGGTAAAAATGCTCAGGAGTCTTGCTAATGGACACGAGCGAGAAAGTATTCGAGAGGCCCATTAAATAATTTAAAAATCATGCACGGCGTAGTTACAATTAATATGGTTATAAAATCCTGTCTGTCTGGTTTTTTTCGGGCTTTACTAAAGATTGGTGGTATTTGATGTTTTTGATATTTTCGGTAGCTAAATAAAAAAAAAAAATTTAAAAGCAAAAACAATTTGGTTTTAACGTGTAATGGCGACATAAACAATGGCATCCTGCTATTCGATAGACTGCGATAAATTTTATTTTACACATTGTAAGCGGGAAAAAAAAGGAAAACTAGGTTATGGGGTTTAAATTTGTATTGTAATGTAAGGGGGTAGGCTCCAAAAAAATAACAACTTCTTAATAAAAACGTTTTATTGATTTATTTGTGGATATCTAAATTTGGGTAGTTAAAAGAAAATAAATGCAAGCATCAGGGACTCTTTTGCAAATATTTTCCTTAAGTACCCTAACTTATACATACACAAAAAAATTTTAAAAAAGGCTTAGTAATTAAAAAGTTTTTTTCCAGTTTTTTTCTGGAGCTTACCCCCTTAAAAACTTTATCTGCAAAGTTTTGCAAACAAATAATTATCGATCACGGAGTTCCTGTACAGCCAATCAATACTTGTCTTTCGAAAGTGAAACATCGGTTCATAACTTAGGCTTGATGAAAATAAATAGAAATGTAGCCTTAAACTCAACAAATTATTTTTTTCAAGTTCTCTGGATTTGCAGCTTTTATAGCATTGGTTCTAAAAATAGAAAATTTCTAAATTAATTTTAGGCTGAAGTTTTTATTTTTTAGTATTTTTATGGTCGCTTTGTTTGCTAAATCTAAAAAAAAAACACGTTTTTATTACATGTCAACTACATGATAGAAGGATTATCGTCAACTCGCTCGCCTCCATTCGCAAGTTTAGAACTGTCTTTATTTTTTAAAACTGAAAACCCGGAAATTTTAAAACTCAATTTTTGCGAATAAGGAAAGTGAAAAAAAATACGATTTTCAAATCCGGAAATCTGGGATATCCCGGAAAAGCGGCACAGTTATAAAACGTTGTTTACTAGGTTTTGTTGAACTAGTTTCTGTCACATGATGTTTGTTATGAATCACCAAATACGTAAACAAAACAGTCGCAATTCCCAACCATTTTGAAGAATCGATTTATTACTTTTTAAACCAGAATCGATCTATCATTTTTTTAAACCAGATGTGTTCTCTTATCAAATCGTTCATTAGAACTTATAAGGGACATTTGAATAGGAGTTAGCAGCGAAAATAATTTCTGTTATTTTCTACCCACAAATACATCTTGTCTAGTTTATGACCGTTCCCCACACACATACGTCTAGTTAATGACAGTTCCCCACACACATACGTCTAGTTTGTGACAGTTCCCCACACACACACGTTTAGTTTATGACAGTTCCCCACACACATACGTTTAGTTTATGACAGCTCCCCACACACATACGTCTAGTTTCTGAGAGCTTCCCACACGCAATCTGATCGTGAGTTCATTGCGGGTGTTTCGTGGCGCTAATGAATAATTAATCCATGATAATTTAACTCCGGCTTTGACCACTCAGGATAATGAAACAAGGTGGAGCCTCACGAGTTATCTGATCCTAGACATGCGCAGACAACTCGCCCACAGCCTACACTGCTCCAGCCTGGCTGCATAACCTTGACCTTTTGAAAAAGATATTTCATGCTGGTTATAATCGTGAAAGAAAATATTTTCTGCATAAATTATAAATAAAATTTTCTATTTCATACGAGGGCTCGCTATCCCTAAAATAGTGCAGCAGTATCTGTTGGTATTTTCCTCTTGATAATTCTGTTTTGTCTGGCTTGTGTGCCATGACTATCTTATAACTGATGAACTACCATCACACGTGATTGAAATCTAGCTTAGCTATATAATCAATATAACAGTTGTATAACCGTTATACAACCGTTATATAACCGTGTATCACATTGTACCAGCTGACCCCCGAGGTTGGACATTTGACTGTTGTTGACTTTGAGGTCATCAGACTCTTCCAGACTTTTTTCTCCGGGGGGGGGGGGGGGGGGGCACTTGATATTTTCGAGGGGGGGGCACTTGATATTTTCGAGGGGGGGGGGGCACTTGATATTTTCGAGGGGGGCGCACTTGATATTTTCGGGGGGGGGGGGTGCTGCACTTGATATTTTCCGGGGGGGCGGACACTAGTAAAAGTATATTTTTTACTATATAAATTCCATCTAGTTCGGGGGGGGGGGGGGGGGACGGTAGAGATGCCTGGAAGAAACTCTGATCTAGACTAACGTGACGAATGTGTTGCTATATTTAGCTGTGTTGTGCATATTTCTCTGCTGGGTGGGGGAATATAACGAACGTGAATTCAATAAGACACGTAGGTAGCTTTGTGGGTTTATCGTGTAAAAAGTGAGACATTGCTTCATGTTCCACTCATTGAGAAAATGGTCATTCGATTTGATGATTTCGGTAATTTTCGGGATTAAACCATCTAGGAATGGCATTTTTGTTGTTCCTGAAAATTTAAATTTATCCCAAATATACCCTTTGTCATGGCGATATATAAACACACAGGGTAGGATATTACCCTTTGTCAGTTATGACGACCTAGATCCTAATAAACTCTAAATGTTAGGCAATGTTCGGATTTTGACAGGGTAAGGATAGGGACAGGGTAAGGATAGGGACGGGGTAGGCATAATGAGTAGTAGCGATAGAGAATGGTAAGGATAGCTTTAATGCTTCAGTATAGAATTTTGTGGAGCACATAAACATTCTAGAATCCCTAGCGGTTATACCAAGTTATATTTATTTATCGTCACAATTGAGTCGGTTTTCTCACTTTACATAACTTTACATAATTCTTTTTTCAAGGGGGTGGGGCACCACTAGTAAAAGTATATGTTTTCTATATGATTCCATTTCTTTCGGGGGGGGGGGGGTAGACTTTTTGGGGGGCGGGGGGGGGGACTTTGTCCGAAGGGAAGCCTGGAAGAAACTCTGTTAAATAACATGTGGGGGGGGGGGGGGGGGGGGGGGCTATTGAAAAGCATGTGCATATTATGTTTTAGATCCATACATACAAATTTATGTGAATTTATCTTAGGGTTTTTTGAGAATTCGGAAATACACTTCTACTTCCGTTACCCGGAAATATATATCAAATATATTTATAAAATTTAACATGAAATAACCATACGTTAGAAACTATTTTTAGTTTTAAAACTTTTACTTGTGTGATAGTTCTGGAGGCAAAGTCTCGATCTCACGTGTTGTTTTATCAGCCAATCAGACAACGTGTCTCATTGAATCTGTTATTCTATCAGCGAATCACCCAACGTGTTTCATTGATCTAACCTTTGATTTACACCGCTTCAAACTCGTTGATTGAAAAGCTTTTATCCTCATTTATTGAACTAATACAAATATGTGTGGGAAGCGTTGTTGGTGACCTTAAAAGCACTTGCTCCGTCAGATACATGTGGATACACCCCATAGCTTATGCTTTAGGCATTACTGTTATGGATGAGGGGGGGGGGCTGCCCAGGGGACTGACTTTAGTCTGCTTTTTTAGCGTAAAAAACACTAAAGCTGACATATTGAGGCTGTATTTCTCGATGTGAGCACAAAGCAGCAGCTGTCAGCAATGATTCTTGACAAGAATGTCCATGTCTATGTTACAGCTAGTCTAGATGCTGGTCAGTCTGTCCATGTCCATGTCCATGTATATGTCTATGTCTATGTTACAGCTAGTCTAGATGCTGGTCAGTCTGTCCATGTCCATGTCCATGTATATGTCTATGTCTATGTTACAGCTAGTCTGGATGCTGGTCAGTCTGTCCATGTCCATGTCTATGTCCATGTCCATGTCCATGTATATGTCTATGTCTATGTTACAGCTAGTCTAGATGCTGGTCAGTCTGTCCATGTCCATGTCTATGTCTATGTCTATGTTACAGCTAGTCTAGATGCTGGTCAGTCTGTCCATGTCCATGTCTATGTCTATGTCTATGTTACAGCTAGTCTAGATGCTGGTCAGTCTGTCCATGTCCATGTCTATGTCTATGTCCATGTCCATGTCTATGTCTATGTCTATGTCTATGTTACAGCTAGTCTAGATGCTGGTCAGTCTGTCCATGTCCATGTCTATGTTTATGTCTATGTTACAGCTAGTCGAGATGCTGGTCAGTCTGTCCATGTCCATGTCCATGTCTATGTCTATGTTACAGCTAGTCTGGATGCTGGTCAGTCTGTCCATGTCCATGTCTATGTCCATGTCCATGTCCATGTATATGTCTATGTCTATGTTACAGCTAGTCTAGATGCTGGTCAGTCTGTCCATGTCCATGTCTATGTCTATGTCTATGTCTATGTTACAGCTAGTCTAGATGCTGGTCAGTCTGTCCATGTCCATGTCTATGTCTATGTCTATGTTACAGCTAGTCTAGATGCTGGTCAGTCTGTCCATGTCCATGTCTATGTCTATGTCTATGTTACAGCTAGTCTAGATGCTGGTCAGTCTGTCCATGTCCATGTCTATGTCTATGTCCATGTCCATGTCTATGTCTATGTCTATGTCTATGTTACAGCTAGTCTAGATGCTGGTCAGTCTGTCCATGTCCATGTCTATGTCTATGTCCATGTCCATGTCTATGTCTATGTCTATGTCTATGTTACAGCTAGTCGAGATGCTGGTCAGTCTGTCCATGTCCATGTCCATGTCTATGTCTATGTTACAGCTAGTCTAGATGCTGGTCAGTCTGTCCATGTCCATGTCTATGTCTATGTCCATGTCCATGTCTATGTCTATGTATATGTCTATGTTACAGCTAGTCGAGATGCTGGTCAGTCTGTCCATGTCCATGTCTATGTCTATGTCTATGTCTATGTCCATGTCTATGTCTATGTTACAGCTAGTCGAGATGCTGGTCAGTCTGTCCATGTCTATGTCCATGTCTATGTCCATGTCTATGTCTATGTCTATGTTTCAGCTAGTCGAGATGCTGGTCAGCCTGTCCAACGCTGACAACACCAACGAGGCCGTACTACAGGCCATAGACGCAGGTTTTACGTCCATTGCTGAGATCACATTACGTCATCCTAAATACCTGGAGAACACCAACCGTATGAGGCGGATGGGGGACGTGGAGGGGTTTTTCAAGGTAAGAGGTCGTGGGTGTTGTGGTGGGTGTGGTAGGCGTGGAAGGGGGGGGTGGGCTTTTTCAAGGTAAGAGGTCGTGGGTGTTGTGGTGGGTGTGGTGGGCGCGGGAGGTAGGATTTCTTGGGTGTATTGTGGATGTTGTTAAATCCGGGCTATGTAATATTGTGTATTTGTATGTGTAGGCCTAGTGTATCAATGTGCTGTGTGTGGGGGTGGGTAATCAGTTTCATTGTTGCTGTTGTTTTAAATGAAATATATATGCGGCTTTTGTTTTTAAAAAACTTGCGATAATTCTGACATTACCTGTTGGTGGTGTTACCTGTACGCATGACGTCACACCTGTGGTGACGTTTTGTTAACTTACAGCCCGAGCGTGGCTCCCAGTTCCCGAGTTACGTCACCCCCCTGATGTTGGCGTCACAGAAAAACCAATACGTCATCGTCCAGCTCCTGCTACAGAGGGGCGAGTACATCATCAAACCTCACAAGTTCGGCTGTCCGTGCCAGGTAAGTCTCGTCTAATTAGCATCATTACGATATTTTTAGAATTAACAAGGTCGATGACAAGACCAATAGCAAAACAGAGTTACGGGACCTGCCCTAGGGTTGTAAAGTGACATGGCAAACACAGATCCTGAACTGGCCGATTGTTAAATAAGTAATAAAATGTGAACATTCTCCAACATGCTACCTGTTGTCAACTGTTGAAATAAAATGTGAACATCCTCGCGAGATGCCAGCTGTTGTCAACTATTTAAATAAAATGTGAACATCCTCGCGAGATGCTAGCTGTTGTCAACTGTTGAAATAAAATGTGAACATCCTCCCACATGCTAGCTGTTGTCAACTGTTGAAATAAAATGTAAACATTCTCCCACATGCCAGCTGTTGTCAACTGTTGAACTAAAATGTGAACATCCTCCCACGTGCCAGCTGTTGTCAACTGTTGAAATAAAATGTAAACATTCTCCCACATGCCAGCTGTTGTCAACTGTTGAAATAAAATGTGAACATCCTCCCACGAGCCAGCTGTTGTCAACTGTTGAAATAAAATGTGAACATCCTCCCACATGCTAGCTGTTGTCAACTGTTGAAATAAAATGTGAACATCCTCCCACGAGCCAGCTGTATCAACTGTTGAAATAAAATGTGAACATCCTCCCGACGAGCCAGCTGTTGTCAACTGTTGAAATAAAATGTGAACATTCTCCCACATGCTAGCTGTTGTCAACTGTTGAACTAAAATGTGAACATCCTCCCACATGCTAGCTGTTGTCAACTGTTGAAATAAAATGTAAACATTCTCCCACATGCTAGCTGTTGTCAACTGTTGAACTAAAATGTGAACATCCTCCCACATGCTAGCTGTTGTCAACTGTTGAAATAAAATGTGAATATCCTCCCACGAGCCAGCTGTTGTCAACTGTTGAAATAAAATGTGAACATCCTCCCACGTGCTAGCTGTTGTCAACTGTTGAACTAAAATGTGAACATCCTCCCACATGCTAGCTGTTGTCAACTGTTGAACTAAAATGTGAACATCCTCCCACATGCTAGCTGTTGTCAACTGTTGAAATAAAATGTGAACATCCTCCCGACGAGCCAGCTGTTGTCAACTGTTTAAATAAAATGTGAACATTCTCCCACATGCTAGCTGTTGTCAACTGTTGAACTAAAATGTGAACATCCTCCCACATGCTAGCTGTTGTCAACTGTTGAAATAAAATGTGAACATCCTCCCACATGCTAGCTGTTGTCAACTGTTGAAATAAAATGTGAACATCCTCCCGACGAGCCAGCTGTTGTCAACTGTTTTTCCTCTGACTGTCTCCAGGAGTGTACCAACAAGAGGAAATACGACCAACTGAGGCTGGCCAAAAGTCGACTGGACGCCTTCAAGGGTTTGTGTAGCGAGGCCTACATCTCCCTCAACAGCCAGGACCCGTTTCTCACGGCGTTTGAGCTGGCACATGAGCTGAGAAGGTTGGCCAAATCTGAGGTCTTCTTTAAGGTAATTAATTTGGTCTAATCTAAGGTCTTCTTTAAGGTAATTAATTTGGTCTAATCTAAGGTCTTCTTTAAGGTAATTAATTTGGTCAAATCTAAGGTCTTCTTTAAGGTAATTAATTAAGTCTAATCAAAGGTCTTCTTTAAGGTAATTAATTTGGTCAAATCTAAGGTGTTCTTTAGGGTAATTAATTTTGCGGAATCTGATTAGGTATGTTGATTCATTTAAAAAAAATCAAATGCGAAATAACTAATAGAATTCAGTTTGAATATTATTTTAGTGTAGTGTTACATTTTCTGACCCCAGACCCCACTAGGAGTGTGACGTCATTAAATGGACGATTATGCCAAATCTGAGGTGTTCTAAATGTGTAGAATAAAGTACAATTATTATGTATGGCTTATCTACATGTCTTAATTTTTTTTCTTAATTTAGATTTTTAAAATTAGTAATTTTAGTAGCATACTCTGGGCTTTTTTTTTTATAGTTTTAAAAATACTTACAAATGTAGGGCCCATTTATATCGCCTACTTTTAAGTTTCGGTAAATAGGGCTATATTCTATACAATTTTATTTTTTTGGGTAGAAAGGTGTCTAGCTGTCTCTAGCTGTCTCTACCTGACTAGCTGTCTCTAGCTGACTCTAGCTGTCTCAATCTGACTAGCTGTCTCTAGCCGTATCTAGCTGACTCTAGCTGTCTCTAGCTGTCTCTAGTTGTCTCTAGCTGACATTATGTCATTATCTAGCAGAGCAGTCTATCGTTACCTGTCTCTAGCTGAGCAGTCTATCGTTACCTGTCTCTAGCTGAGCAGTCTATCGTTACCTGTCTCTAGCTGAGCAGTCTATCGTTACCTGTCTCTAGCTGAGCAGTCTATCGTTACCTGTCTCTAGCTGAGCAGTCTATCGTTACCTGACTCTAGCTGAGCAGTCTATCGTTACCTGACTCTAGCTGAGCAGTCTATCGTTACAGAGGGAGTACACGGACCTGGCTGACCACCTGAGCACGTATGTGGTCAAGCTCCTGGACAGGGTGTGGACACACAGGGAGCTGAGTGTGGTCCTGGACAAGTGTGGCCCGCCCACTGATGACGTCTACGAGAGTCTGGCCAGGTTTAAGATGGCCGTTGATTTGGAGGAGAAAGCTGTAATTAGCAATCTTTCATCTACGTTTTTTCTTAAATGAAGCACACATTGCCGGATGTAGGAATTTATGTAGGATAGGCTAAATGGGTTGTCCACAAACTATTTTAAATAAGCAATAATCCTGTAGGTCCTATACTTAAATATACAGTTCCATGTTTGTCCTGATGAAAACTCTGTAGACTTTAGAACAATAGCATATATAATTCTGGGCTTATGGGTTAATGTTAGGTTTTGGGTTTTGGTTTGATTTGGGTTAAGGGTATGGTTGAAGTATAGCATGAAGTGTAGACTTGAAATCTTTCGATTAGTAAATGCTATCATTTCCTGATACTTGCATTTACAAATTTCAAACATTACAAATATGAAAAAAAGGGTTCGTTCAACTCTTTAGTTACTCATCAACCATGATACAGTGTATCTATTACATCATTAATTGATATCTATATTTTAGATTGTTTTGTTGGCTTCACATAATAAACAAATAGACAATACAAGAATACTAAAATTAAACTAAAAATGTTTTGTTACAGTTTGTAACCCACCCAAACTGCCAGCAGAGAATAGACAGGTGCTGGTTTGAAGGAATGGGGAAAATAAAGCGCTTAAGCTGGCCACAACAAATTGGTATCTTGATCCTGTCTATCGTTGCCTACCCAGTTTTTGTTGCCTACTTCCTCATTGCCCCAGAGTCTAAGGTAAGTGGCCTCAGTAAAGTCATGACAATGTCATACATTAAGACAATTTAATAAATTGAGACAAAATGATGAATCATGATAATTTGATAAATCATGACAATTTGATGGTACTATATTATTTTTAGACCCTGAAATTCACTTTGATAAAGCCAGAAGTATAATTATTCTAAATGATGAATTATTATTATAATTAAAATTATTCTATACTACTGGATATTTTTATTCCACATTTTATGACTATCAAATATCAGATCTAATCATTGATAAGAAAATCATAAGATAATCATAAGATAATCATAAGATAATCATAAGATAATCATAAGATAATCATAAGATAACCATAAGATAATCATAAGATAATCATAAGATAATCATAAGATAATCATAAGATAATCATAAGATAATCATAAGATAATCATAAGATAATCATAAGATAATCATAAGATAATCATAAGATAATCATAAATCTGTTCCCCAGACCAGTAAAATCCTCAAGGTTCCAGCCGTCAAGTTTATCTGCCACACACTCTCTTTCTTCGCTTTCCTCATCCTGATCATCATTTCCTGTTTTGAGTCCATATCCATCATCTCTGATTCAAATACTCTGCAACAAAAATATCCAGATATACACGAAAAATACAAAAGATATCGCCAAAAGTACAATCAGCAATTGTACTATGATGACTTTCCTCTACGCACATTGACCCCACAAGTAACAGAGATTTTGATACTCATATGGGTCATAGGTTGGTAAAAAATGTTTTGTTCTTTTACTTTTGGCTTAAAATATATTTTATAATATTTGTTGTGCTAATTTTTTTATGTGGTGAATTATAAAATAATTAACTTGTCATTTACTGTTTGTTGTAATTTTAAGTTGTCCTTGAATGACGTCACTTCTAGTGGGAAAGGGGTGGAATGGGAAGTTGGTGTGTGAAGAGGTGAAGTGTGTGGGTTTAGAATGTGTGGTGTCATACTTGTATTTTAAAAGGTAATTTTTAAACTCACTTTTACTGGTTGAAGATCCCATTACACATTGAGCTGTAGATATTCAGATGATCTTTATCAAAGAAAGCTACTCCATTTATCCAATCAACCTATAGATTTCTCTTTTAACTTCTATTTAAATGAAAAAAAAAACAATCTATATATCACAAACAAAATAAACATAAGCTACATGCACATACATGTAGGCCTACTCTTACATGTACACACACATATATATATATAGACACATACACATTTACATACACACATATTCATATACAGAAACATAGATACAACATACTTACAGATACACATATAAATATATTTTTTTTTTTAAATTTAAGCTTGACCTGCTCATTGCAGAGAACAATGGAACTTTATTGATTTTAATTAGTCCAACTAATGAGATATTGTCTTTTTCCCCTAAGAAGTTAAATATGTGGTAAAAAAAAGGGGCGGGGTGTATGGAGAATTCCTATTTCCAAGTTGAATATCTTATGAAACCGTGAAGTTAAATGTAGAATTAGATAAATGTTTGCTTAAAAAATTAAACAAATAACTGTGATAAACCTGTCTTCCATACTAAATCCCCAGCAATGGTTGTTCAAGAATTAAACAAATGAATGTGATAAACTTGTCTTCTATACTAAATCCCCAGCAATGGTTGTTGAAGAATTAAACAAATGAATGTGATAAACTTGTCTTCTATACTAAATCCCCAGCAATGGTTGTTGAATAATTAAACAAATGCAAAATGTGATAAACCTGTCCTTCATACTAAATCCCTAGCAATGGTTGTTCAAGAATTAAACAAATGAATGTGATAAACTTGTCTTCTATACTAAATCCCCAGCAATGGTTGTTGAAGAATTAAACAAATGAATGTGATGAACTTGTCCTCTATACTAAATCCCCAGCGATGGTTGTTGAATAATTAAACAAATGCAAAATGTGATAAACCTGTCCTTCATACTAAATCCCTAGCAATGGTTGTTCAAGAATTAAACCAATGAATGTGATAAACCTGTCTTCCATACTAAATCTCCAGCAATGGTTGTTGAATAATTAAATAAATGTAGAATGTGATAAACCTGTCCTCCATACTAAATCCCCAGCAATAGTTGTTCAAGAATTAAACCAATGAATGTGATAAACCTGTCTTCCATACTAAATCCACAGCAATGGTTGTTCAAGAGTGTCAGGAGCTGTGGTCACAAGGCATAAGGTCACACTTCAGTGACAAGTTCAATTTGTTGGATTTTGTACTGCTGTCTGTCTACATTGCTACATATTCTCTGAGATTTTTGTGTATCAAAAAGGTATGAACACATACTACATAGATTTTTACAATATTATATCCAAAAGATATCACTTTTTAACATGTTTTTTACCCTTTCATTTTAATTTAAAACCTCACTTGTTTAAAAGATTATTTTAAAACACTCTATTTTTATATCTAGGTTTTATATAATTATTATAATAAGGCTTCTTTTCATTAGACTCAATGTCTTTTTTAAAAATTGAGTTTTCAATATGCATGTTATTCTTTTTTATTCAAAAGTATTCTTCATATATATTTCAATTTGATACATCTTTAAAATACTAACTTTAGTTTATACATATAAGTATTTGTGTATTTAAAATAACTCATAATTTCAGTTGAATTCTAGTGTATATGAGCTACAGAATGTTCCAGAATTCAACTTATCATTTGGTGTGGAGGCTCACATCTACTGGATAAATGCAGGTAGGGTGGGATTCAAACTCCGACACTCATGTTTTATTTCTTGACTCCAGTCCAGCTTCTAACAGTGGCTATGTTTGTCATCCCTAGATCGTTCCTTCTGGGACAGCTATGATCCCATCAATACTGCTGAAGGATTGTTTGCTATTGCCAACATTTTCAGTTTCTCGAGGATAGCTTACCTCTTGAGAGCTAATGAAACTCTGGGGCCTTTACAAATTTCTCTCGGTCGCATGATCAATGTGAGTACATGTTTAGTATCTTTGCTCAAGTCTGGTTAGTTGACAGTCAAAATATTTGAGTATATATATATATATATATATATATATATATATATATATATATATATATATATATATATATATATATATATATATATATATATATATATATATATATATATATATATATATATATATATATATATATATATATATATATATATATATATATATATATATATATATATATATATATATATATATTTCTGACCACAACATCCAATGTCAAGAATCATGAACTTTACTTCATCTGCCCTATAGATAGTATATTATTAAAATTAATAGCGTGTATTTTATTTTTTTATTTTTTTATTTACAGGATATAATGCAGTTCTTTGCCTTGGCAGTCATTGTCATCATTGCCTTCCTGGTTGCACTAAGGAACTTGTACTGGTATTATTCCAATAGGGATGATATTGAAATTAATGGTTTGGGGATACCTAAGCCAGAAGCTGTTGAAAAATATGGCGAGTAAGTTTTTAGTAAATCTATAGAAAATAGATAGATTTATGACATCGATGTCTATTTTTATAAAATAAAACATTTTGCATGATAAACTTTTGTATAATTTATATTTTAAAAAGTTAAAAAACTTATGAAATATTGCCTTTATTGCAATGTATTTGTATAGCATCAGGTTTCTAAAATATTATTAGTGAATTAATCTAGCATTAAAGTTGTGGTAAGTTAAAAAAAAAAGTTATGTAAATAAAATAGGATAAAAACTCTTGACAAACTCAAAGCAAAATAAAAAATCGATTATTGCCCTTTGACCACAAACCAAATACATAATAATATTAATAATATTATTATGTAGTTGGTTTGTGGTCAAAGGGCAATAATCGATTTTTTATTTTGCCATGAGTTTGTCAAGAGTTTTTTTTAATATCTAGCTTTTCTTAAATCAATATTTGTGCAGTGATGAATATTCAATCAAATATTTCATTAAAATATGAAAATTATTAATTAAATAAACCCTGAGAGATTTCCCCCTAAACTTTCTTGAATATTCTTATATAAAACTATGGGGTGATGGCACCTTGAGATACAGACATGATTTTTAATCCATTTTCAATTACTTAAACTTTTAAAAATAGAATAAAATCTCGTAGAAAAAAGAATTTGCACACAAAGTAAACGGCAAAAAACCTGTGTATAATAGTGCAGAATATTATTGGTACTTTATAAATTCACATGAGTTTTTTGTTAAATTGGAAATAGAGTAAATTACTACTTCCAGTCAACAGAAATTACTCAAATTTTGAAAGAAGGCAGAGAATTAGATCTTTTACTTACTTGTGAAATTTCATTTATCTATCTAAAACAGCACTCAAGTTATAGGTGTTTGAAAAATTGAAAGTAGAATAAGTGCCATTTCCGGTTACCGGAAATTGCTGAAAAGTTGATACAGATCTACGAATATGATATAATACTTATATATGAAATTTTATCAACTTAGCTGTAACGGTAGTCAAGTTATCAAGTTCCCAGACACACACATACATACACACACATATACACACAGACATACAGACAAGATTGCAAAATTATGTTTTTTCGACTCAGGGAGGTGTTAAGCGTCGAGATTTAGACCACAAAATGACAAGAGTTTTATTTTAAGTTACAGCTTGAGGTGCTGCAGTGTTGCTTTCATTGTTTTTAGTTTCCAAATATAGATTATCTTAACCACAATTTTATGCTATCAAAACACTGGGGGAAAAACTTGAAAACCCTCCCCTGTAACCAAATTCTGCCACTGACTCTGCCACTGACTCTGCCACTGACTCTGCCACTGACTCTGCCACTGACTGACATCTTTCTCCTGTCTAGTGAGCTGGCAGCTTTCCGTACAGTTTTCTGGGCTATTTACGGTCGAGGTCAGGACACAGATGTTTCACTGGGGAACTACAACAACACAGTGACAGAGAAAATAGGCGAGTCCATCTCCGGGTTGTACCATATCATCATGATCATCCTTCTGCTCAACATTCTGGTTGCCATGATGACAAGAACCTTTGATAAAACTGCAGTAAGTCTTCCTTTTATTGAGAACCTTTAAAAAAAACTGCAGTGTCTTCCTTTTTATTGAGAACCTTTGATAAAACTGCAGTAAGCCTTCCTTTTTATTGAGAACCTTTGATAAAACTGCAGTAAGTCTTCCTTTTTATTGAGAACCTTTGCTAAAACTGCAGTAAAGTACTAAGAATGAATTGTTTTTCTGTTATTTTAGGAAGATGCAGATATAGAATTGAAATTTTGTTATTTTAGGAAGATGCAGATATAGAATTGAAATTTTGTTATTTTAGGAAGATGCAGACATAGAATGGAAATTTGCTCGCAGCACTCTGTACATGGAATATATCACCAAAGGAAGGGTACTCCCAGTTCCTTTCAACATTCTAGAGGTCCTTTACAAAATGATAATGCACTTCATTCAGTTGGCGAATGAAAAAAAAGAAGAGGTAAATCATGAACATACTGTATTATACGACGCAGGCAGAAGAACAGCAATATCTAACGTAGAGTCACAACGTCGCTTTAAGGTAAAAGATCATGTTTAATTCCTTTAGTGATTACAGTTTTAGTTTAGTTTTTCAATACTTCTTCACTCCGGCAGTGTTAGTTTTAAGTGATGTTTGGTTTACAAAATATAAAACATGTTTGAGTGAAGACCATCAACCTGTTCATACAAGCAACCATTAAAAAAATCACCTTTCTCTCTAAAAATACTTCTAAACTTTTTCTTTAGAAGCTTTACTGAAAGGCAATAGATCTCATTTGCCAAGATGTCTGAGAAGAATTTAAATCAATGAAAATAAAATGCTTACATTTTTTCATTAGTGTGATCATTTCAATTTGTAGACTGCTGTTAAAGAAAATGACAAAAAACACTGCCTTAACTTAACACTTAAATCACCAGAAAACAAAATTTAAGGCTAGTGATGCGGACCCAACGCCGACAGGTGTACCTCATATGGCATCCCATGCTGCTTTCAACATAAGGCAGAAAACTGACAAAGGACAAACACTATATCAGGCAATTAAACGTTTTTCCATATATTTATTTAATCTAACTTTTAAATTGTTTATCTCATTTTTTAAAGCTAGGTATCCCAAATTATCTCTATTTAGACAACTTATACCAATTTTAATAAAGGCTTAAACATCTGTTCTTGCAAAATTTACATTAATGATTTTTTTAAATAATGTATTTAATGTTATAGTGTGTATCAGTTTTTTTTTTTATTTTATAAAAAAATAAACTTATATTATTAAACCATACTAAACTTTGTTGTTGGTGCAGGAAATGGTACAGAGAATCATTCAAAGATTTATCTATGACAATCACAGACAAATTGAAAATACAGGTAAGACAGATCTATATTTACATATTTTTGTGATGGGGGACAAGAATTTTTTCTTCAAATATCCATGTGGCATGCTGTCAAATTTTATTTTTATTTTCTCTAAGTGGGTTCTGATGATGTAAAGAGCTGCTTTGACCGCATGAGGCAAGAGGTTCTAGCACAGTACAAAGTAAAGGATGACAGCCTCGACATGGCTATCTCTGCTGTCAGATGGGTGTCCAAGAACATGGAGAAGATCCAGGGGAAGGAATCTTTAAATAGAGATGAGTTATTTCCCTGGAAAAAAAGTGACAGCATCGACAGTCAGGATTCAGCACTGACACCTGACCATCCAGATTCCGAGTTTGTCAGCAACGTGGATCACCATGACAACGCCCTCTGTGACATCCACGAGGAGCCCATCCAGGTTCATAATAAAACAAAGCATTCAAAGTCCAATGGTTAGGACAAACCAAATGTTTACATCAGATAGATCTTCCATTTTACTGTTATTTAATAATTCTACAGGAGCCAAATTGCATTAAAGACAAGTACAGCTTTTTGAATTTAATTTTTATTTTCATTGTGGAAATTGAACTTAAATTTTTAAGTAAAGAAACAGTTCATTACAAGGTAAAATATAAAGATGGCAATAAAACATATTAATAACTGTTAAACGGAGTGCAATAAGAGAAAATATTTTATTTTGCTTTTGTCTTACTAACAAGTAGGGCTGTTTTTCAAAATTGACAAGAAATGATTATACGAAAGAATTATTTTTCTGTTATATTATGTACCATCTTGATAAATTAATAAAAGTTGCCAGATGAATAAATAATTACTTGCGCAAGTGTTTTAGATATGATCTTGTTTACATACACAACAAAATTTTATTGACTTTTATGCAATCTAAAGTGCACCGTTTTTTTTTTTTTTTGTGCTGTCTATTCTGACACTCCAAATAATATTGTGATATTTTTATAAGTTTTTCAATGTTCACTTTTTAAAGTCTGTGAACTTTTTAAATTCATATTTCTTGTGAGTAAGCAATGACAACATTAACTGTTATACACAATGCAATCAATCCACTACAAAAAAACTAATATTGATATAAATAGTGGCATAGGCAGGGAGGGAGGGGTGTTAGAAACCCCCCCCCCCCTCCAGCTAAGGAATGTCAAAATAAAATGTCTAGCCTCAAGTTTCGACACAGCTATTACTCATATTGGTTCATGTCACAAAACTACAATTATATATATATATATATATATATATATATATATATATATATATATATATATATATATATATATAGATAGATCACACGTTGGCCTACTTGAATACAGGGCCATTTACTTTGTGTTTGTGACCTACCTGTATACCTTATGTGAGCTGAGCTACCTAAAGCATATTTAATATTTTCTCAATAGTAAATAGTGTTCAATAAGAATCTGAGAAATTGTTGAAATAGTCTTTAGTTTTGTCCAGATTTTGGTGACTGCCTTATAGAGTCCTGCACAATGTAGTTTTAATAAATCTTTATTATTATAAAATGGAAAGGCATTAATCTTTCTTTTAAATTACCCCACCACAATTGTGTAAAAATATCTAAAAATGTAGAAAACCTTAGAAGCCTGATTCTGTTTGAACTTTGAAGATGTTCAAAATGTTTTGCTTTGGTTCTGACACAAACTGTAAAATAAAATTACCAGCTACCACAAACTGTAAAATAACATTACGTCTTTTTGTTTCATTAGCTCTACCATTTCATTATTTTCAAAAAATAGTTCAACAGGAACATGCTTTTTAACAGTTACAGACTCAACAGTAACAATGCACTTAATGCAAGACATACACCTTTGCTGCTTGCTTTGGAATTGGATTATTGAAGACAAATCTCACCATTGTACCAAAATGAGAAATAAAAAACTTAAAACTGGTGGATTATATTACATCTCAGTGTTAAGAACTCAAAAAAGCAATGTAAATTCTTTTGTGATAGAAATGATGTATAACCTTTTAGTACACCATGTATTTACTGGAAATATGGCTAATTAAATGTACACCAAACCTTGAATAAATAGCAGGTTGTGATTAATGTTTCATCAATCTTGCAATAAAAAATAGAAAGCAATATAACTTTTTAAATTTAAAGAGATGACATGAAACCCTTGACTCGTTTTTCCGGAACTGACAGAAATTCTTCTGTTTTAATCATTTTTAGAGCAGATGCTTCAAACAATTCAAGATGAGCCACAAACATGTTAGCTGCTTTAAGAGATTTGTTTAAATATAACTGTACTCTAGTTGATGTGGTAAACCTTGAGGCAGGTAGGATGTCAGGTTGCTAGGGTTGTCTAGCAGCCTCAACAACCCTGTCATTACCAACTGCCTAATTGAAACAAAATTTACCACAGCTAAAAAAAATTTTTAGAATGTTCTTATTTTTTGTTATGACTGTTGTTTTTGCATGTTCTAAATTATAAAAGTATCCAGTTTTTATGCACAATAAATCAGTTTTTTTCATCAAATAGGAGTTTTTAGTTTGAATTGTAAAAATAGATGTCAACATTGAGTCTTAATAAATGAATACTTGCAGTAACATTATCCCATTATACAAAACTAGATCATAAATATATACAAGTTTTGTACTAATAAATCACAACAAAGAAATTCTTCAATAAACAATTTATTTGTCACTTTAAAACAAAAGTTAAATATATCAATCAAGTATCTACAAATAGATGTGAATCACCACAAAATATGTCTCATTCTTGTACCCAAAACAAGTTTGAAAAATTTCTTGTTTCCTCAAAAATGGACAGTACCCTATACAAATATATTGATGTTTCAAGGTAAAGGGCAATACCTGATGTAAATTTTCAATAATCTATTACAAAATAATAGGTACTGTAAGTTCTAACCAAACTGTTACATAAAACTTTGTTTCAAGAAATGTGTTATAATGTGGCAATAAGTACTACAGATCATGTATAACATCAGGTGCTAGTTATAGAGCCAGGCACTGGCAGATTCTCCTTGTAGGGTGTTTTTTTAACACAACACAATTTTAATGCTGAGGTATAAAAGGTTACTGACTGAAGGAACAAACTATCTCAGTTTTAATGTGAAACTTGTTCTATATTAAAGTCACAAAAATTTGACTGAAGGAACTAACTAAACTATCGCAGTTATTAAACTTGTTCTATACTAAAGGTTTGTCCTATCTCTGATGCTAATGTTGAACTTTCCCCCAAAAATTCAACATAAAACACAGGATACAGATACCATTTTGAGCTAGGCTCAAATCTACACAGGAAAGATTTTATTTTTAAGAAAGATAGTCACATTTCTGATATAAATAGACCTACAGCAGCAAGGAATATATGGAATCAGAACCTGAATCAGCAGACAGCAAGGCATACAAAAACCACAGCATGCATTTAATTGGTGACTTGATTTGTAAGTATTTACAGTAATACATTAGCAAAGCCCATATCTGTACAACAGTAGGAAGTGGTAAATAAGTTAGATCAGCTGGTCTATTAGGCTGGGGCACTAACCAGGTGCTGATTAAATAGAGGCCCAGACAAGGATGAATGAAACCTGACCACAGGCTAGAAAACTTTACATTATTTACAGTGTGTCAACACACTATATACACGGGTGTGTGGGCTCAACAAGGCACACAGTAATACAAGATGTCACGTGTGTGCTGTGTGATGAAATCCCTTTATTATGGCAGGTAGGACCAAGTGTGTTGTGATGGTGGCTACAGTCTTTACATACAGTAGGCTGGCTATATCAGTGTGTTTGTTTTCAGTTTGTGTACAGTAGGCTGGCTATATCAGTTTGTTTTAACTTTGTGTACCTTAGGCTGGCTATATCAGTTTGTTTTAAGTTTGTGTACAGTAGGCTGGCTATATCAGTGTGTTTTAACTTTGTGTACCTTAGGCTGGCTATATCAGTTTGTTTTAAGTTTGTGTACAGTAGGCTGGCTATATCAGTGTGTTTTAACTTTGTGTACCTTAGGCTGGCTATATCAGTTTGTTTTAAGTTTGTGTACAGTAGGCTGGCTATATCAGTGTGTTTGTTTTAAGTTTGTGTACAGTAGGCTGGCTATATCAGTGTGTTTGTTTTAACTTTGTATACCTTAGGCTGGCTATATCAGTTTGTTTTAAGTTTGTGTAGAGGCTATAGTCTGAGCTACATACAGTATAGTAGGCTGGCTATATCAGTGTATGAAGTTTGTGTAGAGGCTATTTCTGAGCTACATATGGTATAGCAGGCTGGCTATATCAGTGAGTTTAATGTATAGGCTAAAGGTAGGCTAAATCATTGTGTTTGTTTAGCTAATGTATATTATCTGTCAGACCACAGTAGGCCAAATCATCTTGAGAATGTGCAACAGAGTGTGGAGAGACTAGATGGTGTGTGGGTGACAGAAACACCAACAGCAGTGGAGGTGGTGACAGAAACACCAACAGCAGTGGAGGCTGGTGACAGAAACACCAGCACCAGTGGAGGCTGATTCTCCCTGCACGATGTGGCTAGTTGTGTTATACAGGAGAGTGGACCCATAGGAGGAAATGTTACATTAACATGGCAAGTCATTGGACCCTTTGGTAATGTTTTATAATGCTTATATAAAAACATGAGACTATTTACAACAATAGAGAAATACTCTATTCTATACTACAGAGTTTCAACATCATTCACAAAGCAGTGTAAGTAATAAGATGATCTAAAAAAAATTAGATGTATAGCGTCAAAAAATAGAACATTTCTAAAACATGTTCAAGTGTAGGTGAATCCTGCAGCTAAACCAAAGTCTGATGGTTAGTTTCATGATGTTGCTGTCTAACGTGTGTCTCTGGCAGTCTTTAGCAGGCAGACATTCATCATACCTGAAACAGAAGAAATACTTATGTAATACATTGTTAATCTTTAGTAGTGTAGATTATGCAATATGAAAATAAAGGTTTTAAAGCAATTTTTTGTCAAGTCAACTGTTGATTTACTAGTACAAGTTCATGACACTAAGACAATATTTTCTAGCCAGTCAATGTACTCACATCTGTGTAGACCTGGTCGGAATATTTCTGTTTGAGTACCCTAGATTTCATGACATCAAAGTAGGACCTCATGGAAGACAGTGGGGCGTTGTTGCCCTGGCTGGCCCTGCGGAACTGGGGTCCTCTGTTCTCTGTACCAAAGTCTGCGGCCCCTGAGGTCTCACTGTCTGCCACTATCCCACTCTCTGTAGGGTAGGGTTAAAGAAGTCAGTGCTTGTAGACACAGATTGTGTAAACATTGATGGGTACACAATGTTAACACTGCTGTATACCAAAGTGTTAACATTGATGGCTACAAAATGTTAAAACTGCTGTATATCAAAGTATTAACATTGATGGGTACAAAATGTTAACACTGCTGTATACCAAAGTGTTAACATTGATGGCTATAAAATGTTAAAACTGCTGTATACCAAAGTGTTAACATTGATGGGTACAAAATGTTAACACTATACCAAAGTGTTAACATTGTGTGTGGGAGTGTTAAAAAAATCCTGCCTGTTGCTAGTACTCACCATTTGATGCAAATGATCGTCTGTTCATCCTTGGACTGTCCAAGGGGTCAAAAGCCAGATTTAAAGATCCCAGTAACCCAAATGATGATTGGCTGGAGCCAGACGAGGAAGTAGAGCTGACGGAGATGATGGAATGTGGACGCTTGTTGCCGTTACGAAGATAGTCAAAAGAAGAAACGGCTATAGAGTTTCTGGTGCGGGCTGGAAGCAAACAACACACAATACATTAGCCAACAGTAGAGTAACAGTAAAAAGGTTTTATTACATGTTACACTCCACTATATATTGTACACATTTCCTACTGAGTGGCACTTTGTTGTGTGTTCCAGATGTTAAGTTTTCTCAAAGATGTGCCATTAAAATAACTGGGGCTAAGATGTAAATAAATATATATTTGAACTTGTCTATTTATTTGTATTATTATTCCAGCTGTAATGATCTGAATGTTCAATTTTCCTAGCTGCCACTATAGACAAAGTCTACTGTACTGAGGCCACACATTACCTCCCTTAAAGTCTACTGTACTGAGGTCAGACTTACCTCCCCTGTTGTTGAGAGAAATGTTGATGGAGCGGTCCTGGATGTTGTCTTCACTTGGCTTGATGTCCATACACGGTTTGTTGCCGATGCCCATTGTAGCCAGCTCATTGATTCTGGTTTCTACAAGGATAATTGTTTAAATATAGTCAATATCAGTAATAAAACAAACAAGTGACAAAATATATTTTGTACTTAACTATAGAGCTATCAGCTCATGTGGTCAACCACCACCTTTAATGGTCAACTACCAGCTAGAGTGGTCAACTACCAGCTAGAGTGGTCAACTACCAGCTAGAGTGGTCAACTACCAGCTAGAGTGGTCAACTACCAGCTAGAGTGGTCAACTACCAGCTAGAGTGGTCAACTACCAGCTAGAGTGGTCAACTACCAGCTTGAGTGGTCAACTACCAGCTTGAGTGGTCAACTACCAGCTAGAGTGGTCAACTACCAGCTAGAGTGGTCAACTACCAGCTTGAGTGGTCAACTACCAGCTTGAGTGGTCAACTACCAGCTTGAGTGGTCAACTACCAGCTTGAGTGGTCAACTACCAGCTTGAGTGGTCAACTACCAGCTTGAGTGGTCAACTACCAGCTTGAGTGGTCAACTACCAGCTTGAGTGCTTACCTCGATTCCTAATGGCCTGTCTCCACAGCAGCCTAGAAATGTCCTTGACCCAGGCCTTCTTGACCTCTGTACTTGGCGCCTGCAGGACATAGTTTTCCCCCACTGACCGCCTCCTGAACCAGATCTCAAACTTGTAGCCACTGTCTCCATAGTTCTCTGTCATACCAATGTCAGCAGTCTGAGAGAGAGGGGCGCATTCATTAGAGGTCTAATCACTTACGTATCTAGTGGACAGCTAACTACATCAACAACATCTTATAACACAGAGGCCTGTGTGGGAACCCACCTTAAAGCTTGTCTTGTAGATGTAAATGTCATGCTGACCCTGCCTGCCTCTTCTTGTTTTACTGAACAAAATCAGATCTTCAAACAAGAAGATTCTTCTCATTGACTTCTTTCTACCCTGAAACACAAGAAACTCTTCCTGCCTCAGTAGTCTCCCTTGTTCTTGTAGGTTTACCTGTTACAAAAATATACAAGAAAATTGTTTCAATTCTTCATATTGTATTACACAAGCTATTTAAATTTAAGTACTGCAGAATAACAATATACATAGATTCAACAACTAAATTAATAAAACTATTCACTTTCCTAGAATTAAATATACAGGCTGTTTTTTTAAAATACTAAGTGCATGAGCCATAGCTACTTACATCACAATCTCTGAGTGAGTCCATAGCAAGGAGATCATTTCCATGTCGAAGTTGGAACTTGACCATTTCTTCAGCAGCCTTAAGTCAAAGAGAATGCTGGTATAAATATCTAGATCTTTCTTAACTGCAAAGACATCTTAAAAATTAACTAAAGAACTGACTATAAATTCAGCAAAGAGAAAGAGTAACAAGATCGGGCCAATGAGAAAGAGTGTAACAAGACTTGGCCAATGAGAGAGAGTGTTACAAGATCTGGCCAATGAGAACGCATGTAACAAGGCCTGGCCAGCTAGACTGAGTGTCCAGCAGACATGATGAGCTTACCTTAAGCTCTGGATACTCTGGTTCAGTCTCAGCACATTCCTTGACCAGCTGTTTGAGCAGCAGGGCGTACTTGCCCATCCTCTGTACAGGCTTGAGCAGGTAGCTGGACAGGTCCATCTTGTCACCCAGCTCTAGCTGTTTTTGCTGAAAGTGGGAGAATAATGTCACAGCTGAGGGCACTTTGCCTTATCTAAGGTGTAACTGGGCTGTCACATGCTGTGGGCACTTTGCCTTAAGGTGTAAGTGGGTTGTCACATGCTGTGGGCACTTTGCCTTAAGGTGTAAGTGGGTTGTCACAGGCTGTGGGCACTTTGCCTTAAGGTGTAAGTGGGTTGTCACATGCTGTGGGCACTTTGCCTTAAGGTGTAAGTGGGTTGTCACAGGCTGTGGGCACTTTGCCTTAAGGTGTAAGTGGGTTGTCACATGCTGTGGGCACTTTGCCTTATCTAAGGTGTAAGTGGGTTGTCACATGCTGTGGGCACTTTGCCTTATCTAAGGTGTAAGTGGGAGAACAGTGTCACATGCTGTGGGCACTTTGCCTTATCTAAGGTGTAAGTGGGAGAACAGTGTCACATGCTGTGGGCACTTTGCCTTATCTAAGGTGTAAGTAGGCTGTCAGATGCTGTGGGCACTTTGCCTTATCTAAGGTGTAAGTGGGAGAACAGTGTCACAGCTGAGGGCACTTTGCCTTATCTAAGGTGTAAGTGGGCTGTCAGATGCTGTGGGCACTTTGCCTTATCTAAGGTGTAAGTGGGAGAACAGTGTCACATGCTGTGGGCACTTTGCCTTATCTAAGGTGTAAGTAGGCTGTCAGATGCTGTGGGCACATTGCCTTATCTAAGGTGTACACATTTCATCTTATTCAAAGTAAAAAAAGTTGGAAGAAAAAAATACCCGAAAGAAATCTTTTCCATACTCCATCATGAGTGTATCAGACTTGGGTTTGTTTTTGTTGTACAGGGCATACAGATAGAACATGGTCTCCTGTGGAGGGGAGGACACGGTTAGGGTCAAGTTTTAAAATGTATGACATGTAATATAATGGCATCCAACAAAATATCAGGTATGGCATCCAACAAAATATCAGGTATGGCATCCAACAAACTAACAAAAAATACCCCTATATTGTGACAAGTTGAACAATTATAAAACGTATCTGTATTCCACATCACTCTACTAAAAATAAACCTTTTTGTTTTGCTTATGGTGAATTCAGTACAGAATAGCACTAGACAGGCATGAACATGAGCATTGAATCAAAGCTGAGAGTTCAGGACTTACATGCTGCAGGAAATATTGTCCCACCAAGAAGGGCTGGTTCTGGCAACTCTCCAGCTGTTTGAGGAAGTACTGGCTGTGGAACTGCTGAATCTTCTCCAGGTTACCAAAGATGACTGTCCTCTTGCCCCGCAGCATCTGAGGCACGTCCTCCCTCTGTAGCTCTGTCACATAGTGGTCCGTGATGAACTGCAGGGCCCTGACGTAATCCCTCTCTGTCTGGATCATCTCAGACATGATAAGGGACACGGTTCTACGACTCTTGATCTCTGCTTCAGACAGGCGCAGGTCAGCCATGGGGCCAGTTGGGGTCCCCCTGGTGGGCCTGTGGAGGTGGGTGTTGACTGGCACTGGGGCCCAGTCTTTGGTGCTGGTCATCTCTGGGTTGTTGCGGCTAGGGCTCATGTCCAGGTCATCCACTTCTTCTGGCATACTGGAGACAAACAAAACAAATCATTCAAATCTAACAGCTGTACAACATGGTAGGAAATATAAAATGTGAAAGCTAGTTGTGTCAGATAAAAATGAATGACTAAACAGAGTCCTAATGTAGCCCATTTCACTAAATCAGACCTTCAACCTAACTTACTAAATGGAACATTTCTGTTTTGTAATTAACAGGTAAAGTACTAAAACAGTATACAAATCTGATGTGACTATATACCATTAACAAATAGGCTGTTACCAATATCAGAACAAAATGTTTTGAAAACCATGACCAATAGCTAACTTGATTTATCAACACAGGTATGATGTAGGGTCACAGTGCATATCCATAGATGTGTTAGGCCTGACACAAACACTGACCATCACACTGACTGTCCTCAAATGTGTTGGATGTGACACACACACACTGACCATCACACTGACTGTCCTCAAATGTGTAGGATGTAACACACACACACACTGAGTACAGTCCACATAGAGAGACAGGTGAATACAGCTGAGAACGTGCTTCTGGCTATGACCCTGATGTAGATGAGGGGGGGGGGGGGGGGGGAGAGGGGGGCTTATTTAGTAACAACCTGTGTGCCTGGTCCCGTGTCATTAAGGGTCAACAGTGTTACATCACGTAGTTTACCAGGTGATAGAGTGACCTGGCCAGGCTCATGAGTCAGACTTAGCCTAATGACGTGACAATTAATGTGACCAAAACAAACCGAACTTAGCAGATACCGTGACAAGTTGACAGAAAGCTACTAGAACATTCTTACAGGCATGTATGGCCCCTGTAGCACACAGTATGACGTGGGGCACATGAGAGGAACTTAATTCTGAGGTAAAGGACAGTTGTGATTTATATATGACTGTTAGGCCGACAATGTTGCAGTAACGTTTACATAGTACCATCAAACAATCAAGTTTGAAATAATATGATAAAGTACTGATTACTGCTCAATAATTAGCACGATATGGTTTAAAATCATTTAACTAAAGTCAATAGATCCCAACATGAACATTTATTCCATATAGTAGAACACAGTAAGATGGTCTAGTCAACTAGCAACACAAGTCAATAGATACCAACATGAACATTTACTCCAGTAAAACACAAGCAAGATGGTCTAGTCAACTAGCAACACAAGTCAATAGATACCAACATGAACATTTACTCCAGTAAAACACAAGCAAGATGGTCTAGTCAACTAGCAACACAAGTCAATAGATACCAACATGAACATTTACTCCAGTAAAACACAAGATGGTCTAGTCAACTAGCAACACAAGAAAATAAATACCAACATGAACATTTACTCCATCTAGGAACACAAGCACTACTAGATTAAGGATGGTCTAGTCAAGCAATGCACGAGTTATCCCACCGAGTTATCCCCCGTCCCCCAGCCAACCCTGACAGCCAGCTGACGTGACCCAGGTAGTTGACGTGAGTGAGCGGAGAGTGGAGACATTAACGGTCCAGATACAGACCCTAATCCGCTTAGCTCGCCTCTACTCACACACCAGCAACAACTGAAACAATGGGACAATGGACAAGAAACTGCTTCACTATTTGCCGGCTTAGGGACAGTCAAAATAAATCAGACGGTGGCCGCTTTGTTTGGTTTATGTGGGGAGATGAGCTAATGGTGGTCAACTAGCCGTCTGGTCTAGCTAGGAGTCAGCAAGATGGAATATCAGAGTAACCACTAGCTCTGGTTTATGTGGAGAGATGAGCTAATGGTGGTCAACTAGCCGTCTGGTCTAGCTAGGAGTCAGCAAGCAGTGTAATAAGCTCTGGTTGAACCAGCTCAAACACTTAACTCGTAAACTGACATGCCGACGTTGTGGTAGTAAAAGTTACTTGACAAAGTAACTTATTTCTACTGAAGAAAGTACTCCACTGGATAAAGATAGTGGTCTAGTAAACTTATAACTGGCCAACAGAAGTGGTGGCTGACCAAGTGACGAGACATTAGAGACCTACCTCATGGTAAGAACCGTGAACACAAGAAGACAGGCAGCTTACACGGCAGGAACAGTGCCAGATCTGTGACCTTGCCACGAAGACACGGCCAACAGAATGTTATGTAACGGGGGCGGGGGAGGCGGGATTTGGTGAGTCGCTACCGTGCAACATTCACGACGAAAACAACTCTGTGTGTGTGTGTGTCGACTTTCTTGTGTCAGATGTGTACATGTTTGGGTGAGCAGGGAAAACAGATGATGTGCACGATCAGTCGGGCTGGTTTAATATAAGACGGTCTAACAAAGGCCACACGGTCCAGTAAGATAGTCGGTCTAACAAAGGTCACACGGTCCAGTAAGATAGTCGGTCTAACAAAGGTCACACGGTCCAGTAAGATAGTTGGTCTAACAAAGGTCATTAGGTCCAATAAGATAGTCGGTCTAACAAAGGTCACACGGTCCAGTAGGAACACTTGATGTTTCACCCTCCCCTCCACCCCACATCATCCGCTGCTACCCGTGACTAAAATATAATTTACATCTAGCATTAGTTTCTACTGGTATAGGGCCTACATGTTTAAGCTTTGACTATCTTCAGCTAATTACAATTATTTCTCAAAGGATCTTTGTATCGCCGTACTAAAATAGATAAAACCACTTCACGGGACTGTATTATTTTTTAACAAAATCACCCACAAGATGATTGGCCGAGAGTTCATTGAACTCTAGCCATGGCGGGAACAAGACGTAACAAACATGTCCGGCATCACGAGACCAGATTTAACCGATGATAGTAAATAACTTGTCTACTTCCTCAAGTACCTGCCTTATCGTCCAAATCACCTGACCTAGGTTAGTGACACCTATCTAATCTCTTGTCATGGTCCACTTACTCATTTGTCTAGCTGTAGCCTCCTGATCACATGCTGACTAACACGTTAACACCCCACATTATGTGGTGACAGACACCTTTAGACAATACTAACACCCCACATTGTGTGGTGACAGACACCTTTAGACAATACTAACACCCCACATTGTGTGGTGACAGACACCTTTAGACAATACTAACACCCCACATTGTGTGGTGACAGACACCTTTAGACAATACTAACACCCCACATTGTGTGGTGACAGACACCTTTAGACATAAGTGTAGGTGTGATGGCAATCACAAACACTTATACAAGACAATGCTATATGTGGTGACAGATAAAAGGCTACGTGAATGTATGGTGAGACTGACAGATATACCCATGCTACGTGTGTATGTATGCATAGTGACACAGACATGTATACACTGAATACAAGACAATGTTACATATATATGTGGGGTGAGACTGACATATATACTCTGAATACAAGACAATGTTACATATATATGTGTGGTGAGACATACCTTGGCAGAGATTCTGAGCTGCCACTGATCATGCTGACAGACTTCCCTGTTCTTCTCTCTCTTGCTCCACCAGCCTCTGTGTCCTGAGCTGGCTGCTGACCTGAAGAACTGACCTCTTCCTCCATTATAGGTGAGGTCAACATGGGCACTGGCGCCGTGCTTGCCCGTTTGAGCATCTTCTTGAGAGGTCTAGATGAGGGCGCGGCCCCAGCTGGGAGACTCTGAACACACTGGGCGGGCTGGGAGATGGTGCGGCCCACACTCAGCTTGATGGTGTTGGGGGCGGTCTGGCCAGGGGCTAGCCTGGCAGGGGGGGAGTTGTATAGTCTGAACCTGGAGGGTACCTCAGGTGTGGTCAATGTTGGGGAGACGGGTAGTGTAACAAATGCTGGTGATGTAGATGGGGCTTTGGTCGGGCTGCTGCTGGAGCTGCCGTCGCTGCTGTAGGTGCTGGATGGCGCTGCTGGGTACAGGAACTGAGCTGAGGTGCTGCCGTCAAATGTCTCTACTGGAATGTTTTCTGGCCTGTAGTTCATTTTTCTGGAGAACTTGGAGCCATCGCCAGCGCCGTGCCAGTTGGCGAATGTGGGCGTGCTGGAATCTTGTGGTTCCCAGACTGGACTCTGCTCCATCCCATCCCCAGCGGCCCTGTGGCTGAAGTAAGATGAGCTGTTGTTGGCTGTGGATGGCGTGGAGCACACAGAAGCATTGTCTGCAACATGTCTATAGTCACTAGTGAGATCTTGAGTGATGTGCTCAGCTGGGCGGCTATCAAAGCCAGCCTGAGAGTTGACCCCATGATGGGCGCCATCTTCCTTCAGGGCCTGCTCCACCTCCATCTGGTTCCTGGCCCGTCTCAGGGTGGTCTGTCTCAACAGCAGGAGTTGGTGGGTTTCCTGTCATACAAAATGATACAGTCAACCTGGGAAAGGTCTCAACGAAATATATTGTCTCAATGTAACAAAAACAGAAGCCCGTCTTGTACAGGTTTGATGTGAGCTGTCGAGCTAAAGAAACCCGTCTTGTACAGGTTTGATGTGAGCTGTCGAGCTAAAGAAACCCGTCTTGTACAGGTTTGATGTGAGCTGTCGAGCTAAAGAAACCCGTCTTGTACAGGTTTGATGTGAACTGTCGAGCTAAAGAAACCCGTTTTGTACAGTACAGGTTTGATGTGAGCTGTCGAGCTAAAATAAGTTTAGTGTCCCCACATACCTGGCAGCGAGCTTTGGCCACCCGACATTGCTCCAGTAACTTGTCATTCCTCAACCTTTGAGCAGCCTCCAGCATGCTGGTGAAGCTGTCCTCGCTGATGGGTGGGTGCTGGGACAGATAGATGGTGAAGCTCTTCAACAGCTTGTCCAGGCCGTCTGAGCTGGTGCTGTGTTCCATCTTCATGCTGGACACGTACTTCATCGCTTCTAGGGCCCATTCGTAGCTCTGGAATACAGGTGCACTATTATATACATGATTAACTGCAGGTGCTATTCATTTGTAATGTAGAAGACAAAAAATCACGTTTATAAGTGGCATTAAAAAAAATAAGAACGGATAAAAACGAAATCTAACAGTCATGAAAAAACTTACAAAATAGATGTCAATTTTTTTACAAGTGATAAGAAAACATTCAGGTGATTGCTTTACAAAATAAATATAACATTCCCCCATTGTAATGACCAGCTGAGGTTTCCAAACATTTATCACAGAAACGATCGAGTAGATCTAGTCATGCTAAGCTCGAGTCAACTGTTATGGTCACTGAAACAAAGACCTTCACTGCCGGGAGGCTGGTGTACCGAATGACACCACAAGTTCACGACCACAACATTGACGTCAGACAGACTACATAAAACACGGCACTCTCATTGGCTGGCCCTACAAAATATTCCACGAGGGTCAAAGTTTGTAGTAAATATCAAATGGAGCCCGGACGTGTCAACAAACATAACAGAAAAACAAAACACAAACCGGAGCGGCTATGCCGGATTGCATTTTCCCGAGCCCATTTTTTGAGCAGCTAAAGCTACGAGACGGCGAGGGAGTCGAGGCTCATATCCAAAGGTCAACAGGGGACACGGCGGTGCTGCTGCTCGGGTTGACTTACACGGAGACGACCGGCGGCCGCAATTGTTCTCAGCAAGTCGTTAGATGTAAATCAACAGCACCATGGGGCAGCCCAGCGTAGGTTATGCTGACTCTGGGCAGCCCATTCACACGCTGGGGCAAACACTCGGTTCATAACGTCCACATTCCGTGCGCGTCAAATGCTCCTGACAATGGAAGAGACCTGTTGAGAGCAGGTGACCCTGCAGGTCCAGCTACTCAGCACGCACGGTCACTCGGTGCGTTTGGGGGTCATGTTCGGTTCGTTCCGTCAGTCCTGCAGGAATTTTTCATTATCTAATTGACAACAAACCGACTCACTGTTACAAGATCAGGCGCAAGTTTTGTCACAAGTGACAACAGACTAAGTCGGTGTTGTAAGGACCAGCAGTGGACTGGTCCACACAATGGTCACATTCAATGTTGGTCTGGAGCGGCTGGACAATGGCTACATGTAAACTTTGGAAGGGGGGGGGAGCTGGTAGTAAATGTTTACTAGCCGACAGACCGCAGCCGTTAATACAAACAATAATGTGTGGACAATAAATCGCCTTTACAGAGGAATTGTCTTGACTGACGTGCTGTTTAAACTACCAGCGTCTAACAGAAGGAAAATATGGGGTCGTTCGTTAATGACGTCTTGCACCTCGGCGACAAAGTCAGACTTTCGTGAAGACTTGGCAGGTGGGGGAAGCGGGGACGTATGAGAATAAGCGGTAAACAATATTTTGATTGCGAAGATTGATAGTTTCGAAATTTGCTGATGCTTACAAAAATTTAAAAAGCGAATTTAGAAAAAAATAATTGCAATTTTCTAAAATTGTTGATTTTTATTTTAAAAATTGTAAGCAACTGCAGCAAAAAAAAAAAAAAAAAAAAAATCTTGTATTGCTCAATAACTTTGCGCTAAGAAAAATATGAAATGTCCTATAACCCGCTCTTGAACCGACCATCTGATCATTAAAATCGACGTCTTAGTTTACGCACACACACACAATAAGAGTGCACTGTATCTCCTATAGTAGAAAAATGACGGTGAACGTGATGTGATACACGCTCACGTTTGTAGGTAGATCATTAATTTAGGGTTGTAATGAGACATGTTGATTTTTAAAGTTGGATCGTTAACATTGTATAGATCATTTTTAAAGGTGTAAAAGCCTTATAGCCTCATGGGGGGGGGGGGATACTTAACAGTATTGAGTGGGGGATAATCTCAAAATGAATGACGTCATTTATAAAAGGCCAGTTTTTAAATGACCCAATAGTTTGACAGAAATTGTCCGATCAACGTTTTTTGGTCCATGAGAACTAATGGGGGGAAGGAGTAGAAACATTTATCATGAAAATACAAGTGGGTCGACTATAACTATATAATGGATGGGATGTAAGCGAGATCTGTGGCGGTGCCTGTACACATGAATGGGATACAGTTGTGCACGAGGCGCCCTATAGCACTCTGGTTAAAAATGGAACTGACACGAGGCAGGGGATACACAGGACGAATACTTTAGTTTATGGGGAGGGATGGGTGGGGGAACATAAATTACAGACAGAATATTTGAAAGGGAAGCAGATAACTAAAACACAAAGTAAGATTACAACAAAGTATAGCAGTAACACATAAAGTAAGATCACAACAAACTATAGCAGTAACAGAAAGTAAGATTACAACAAACTATACCAGTAACAAACCAAGTAAGATGACAACTAACTATAGCAGCAACAAACCAAGTAAGATTACAACAAACTATAGCAGTAACATAGACAGAAAGTAAGATTACAACAAACTATAGCAGTAACAGACAGAAAGTAAGATTACAACAAACTATAGCAGTAACATAGACAGAAAGTAAGATTACAACAAACTATAGCAGTAACAGACAGAAAGTAAGATTACAACAAACTATAGCAGTAACACAGACAGAAAGTAAGATTACAACAAACTATAGCAGTAACATAGACAGAAAGTAAGATTACAACAAACTATAGCAGTAACATAGACAGAAAGTAAGATTACAACAAACTATAGCAGTAACATAGACAGAAAGTAAGATTACAACAAACTATAGCAGTAACATAGACAGAAAGTAAGATTACAACAAACTATAGCAGTAACATAGACAGAAAGTAAGATTACAACAAACTATAGCAGTAACATAGACAGAAAGTAAGATTACAACAAACTATAGCAGTAACACAGAAACGCCTGTGCGCAACAAGAGACGAGTCCAGTAGTTAAAACGGCCTTACCACAACATAAACAATGCTTGCAGCTTTACAAATAAATGCAACAAGAAGTTTTCTCAGGATGAATTCCACAAGGAGTTCTCCCATTTTCTCAAGTCAGCGCAGCAAAGTTGTTTTAATCCGATGAGTGAGTTGGTCAAAGTTGGTATCGACAGTGAAATAATCAAAGCATCACAAGCCGTGGACATGTACAAAGTTCCGTGTCTCTAAGGTAGATATCCATGCACAACAGTGGTCAAGTGGTCATATCAAACTTTGTGTAGTTTCTCTCAGCTCAGTCAAGCACGAGTCGATCGTTTGCTGGTCAGAAGCACGAATGTCGGCTCATGCCAAGTCAATTACATTTTAAATGGGAGCGGGCTTTTGGTCATCGGCCATCCAATGTGGACGCTGGTTTTGTTTGTCCACTCTCCGCTTGTGGATTAGACGGGGGATCACAACGCCTCCTTTTCTTTAACACCCCCCCCCCCTCCCGACGGACACACACACTTGACTGTTCTGCTCTTGTGATTTGCAATATTTGAACTTTTTATAATAACTGTCACTATGACCAACATTTTTTATGGGTAGGCCTATTTATTTCACAAAAGACTTTTGTAAAGTTACCTTTTGAGTTTCTACACATTATGTAGCTAACAGGTTTTTTTTTTTTAATCACATGACGGGACAAGCTGAAATAGCGCCAGAGCCAATCTGGTGGTGTACAACCATTCTCTGCTAGCCTTATGTGTACACTAAGGTACAGGAATGAATGACTTCACTGTCACTGTATGACGGGCTATTATTACATTGTGTGGAGCGCCAGTGTGTGGAGCGCCACAAAGACAGAAACAGAGTGGTTTAGTTGAGTCTCCGTATCGGATCACACCCTGTCCAGTGACGCCCTCACCCGATTTTGTGACCTCACCCTACACGAGAATGTTCTAGAAAGGGACGTCCATGATAAATAGCAGAGGGGAGGGGGTGCCCGAAAGACGCTGTCACAAACTGTCACTGATAGCTTGACCACTAAAAAAAAGTAAAGTTCCCCTTTCAAACCTGACGGTCTATAGGGCAAGTGAAGTAGAGTTCACTTGTTTCTGTGACTCGGCATATGAAGAGATAGTGTGGTCAGCACTATGCCCAGCCGCGTGGTGGACTCGGGGACGGTCTACTCACTTGAACCCGGATTCGAACTCGAGACTTACGGGTCAGCAGTCCAGCTCTCTACCGCTAGACCACTCCGTCCTCTAGACCACTGGCGACCTGTTACTCTCGTTAGAATTACATGTAGGGTAGGGGATAAGATTGTGAGGTCATTTAAGTGAGCTCTCCCCCTTCTCCCCCCCCCCCCCCTCTCTCTCTCTCTCTCTCATGCGGACAATACCAGATCGAACAATGCTCATAAACCAGACAGGTGGCAACAGTATGAAGAATCGAGCACTTCTCACATTCACAGCCGGGTTCAAGTCAGCAGAACGACCCTGAGTCCACCCAGCTCTGATGGGTACCTAACTCACGTTAGGAAAAGTAAAGGCGGCATGGGAAAAGTGCTGACCACTCTATCCGAATTCCCTGAAACAGATGAACTTTATACTTCATCTGCCCATTGTGTCTTGGGGACGAACGGGAAAGATGATGATACCCGTGGGTTGCTATTAGACACATGGTTCATCCCCTGGCGCACCGACCTGGTCTGGATATGGGGGGGGGGGGGGGAGGGGAACTGCCCTACGGTGCTGAGTTTCGGGTGCCGAACTCGTGACTTGTATGCTATTGAGGTCGCGGTTCTACCGCTAGGTCGTGCCATTTAAATATGACGTAGCAAAACTTTTCATTTCTTAAAAATCAAAATATACCCTGACACCCCACCAAGTAGATCATTAAAAATCCAAAGACATATCCCCATTTCACCCTAGCGCGTGACATCATTTAGGGAAGATTTCTATAAATAAAGCTATGCTTATTTAAAATGCAAGAGCAATATTTTGTTACGTAAATAAATAGAATGGATGATATTTTCATATGTAAAAACCAAAAAATAAAGTCTAATCAATACAACGCAACACAATTCAGCCAAATAAAAACACTGGCTATACAGAATGTGTGGGCGATATGAATGAAATACGAGATGAATGTCAAAAGTTTTATTTAAAACCTGGTATCAACAGAAAAGTTTTAGTTTTAGGTCTATTGTTTCTATACAAGGTTACAGTGAGAAAAAAGAAAGTAGTAAATTTATCTGGCAACTATTCTCAAGGCCGCGTGTTGCTAGTCTAGCCAGAGACAGTTAAGGAAAGATTCTATTCTAGGGGTCAATGAAAGCGTCGCTCAAAACATGTGACCAGTGGTTAACACCCACGTGATCATTCTCTTCTCGGGGCTTTCATTTCCTGTGGCACGGGGCTCGGGAATGCCGTTGGTCATGAGAGCTATTTTGTGCTGCTGGTCCTTGAGCCCGGTGAAATGTTGCACCCCATTTTTAGAAGCTCTTCACATCATCAAAGGCTGCTTTCAATGTCATCTTTTTTTCTCTGGGATTTGTGCTCGGTGGGCGAGCCCATATCGAACATACAAGTTGAGGAAGAAATCAATTAAACGCCATCATTAAACAAGGTTTCAAATGTCTATCGGATGAGTGGGCTTGGAATATGTCTCAACGATTGCGGGAGATACGTGCCTATAACGTCAAGCTTTGTATATAAAAATAACAGGAAAAATTCCTCTTCTAAAAATTCCGATACAGTAACTTTATGAATTCAAATTATTGACGTGTATACTCGGCATTCTAAAATAATTATTAAGAAACATTGCGGAAGCGTTTTAGCAATGCCGTTAAGAATTATTTTCAAAAATGATATGGTATATCTGTAAGACAAAAGTTAAATTAAGAAAATGAAGAGAAAATTACAGTATATTTGAAAAAAATCCTGAGTGAATACTCAGTGTAGTTAGGCATGGCAACAGACAGATCAATGAGATTGTAACAGGGACCAAAGAACGAGAATTGTAAAAACATCCCAATGAAGAAGGTAACGTGCCGGACCTCACCCCCACAACAAAGCTTTAATGCCCCTTGATCTAGGAATCAATACGATGGACACCAAATGGTCAAGTTCACGGTCAACACGCCATCAAGGCCGCGTGGACGGTATTAGATCAAGTCCTTGAGAGCAAGACCCAAGCATGGCCGGCATGTTGACCAGAGGCTTGAGCCGCTTGATTAAGTGGACGTGCCTGCCTGCTTCACCTGCTTAATACAGGCTCGACTCATCAGCTTCCGGTAGTAAACATGGCGGACTCATGCAGTCTGGGCACCGTCCAGCTCCCTGATAATCTCACTGTGGGGGCGGGGAGAAGAAGGGGGAGGACACACCCAATGTGTAGCTAAATACAGCACAGAGAATCTCGTTTAACAAAACTTATTGTTGATACCACTGAAAAAATGGTTGTGTAGGATAAACCATGGGATTTTTAGTGCTAATAATACTGATACAACTGTAACTATCAAAGGTACGAGTTCAAGCACGTTTTTTGGAATAAAGAAATGCAGTGTTGAAAAACGTTTAACTTACCATACCTATATTTTTCTTCATAAGCCTAATCAAGAAAGTTTGCTTGGGATGGTAGTTAACGTTTAAATGACATTTTAGTATAATCTAGTACTGTTTGTAAAAATAACATGGGAAAAGTTCAAGCTAAAGATTTAAACTATTCGCACATCAAGATGAACATTTTCAAAACTAGTCAACAAAACTAGGAACCAATAAAGATGCACCCTTCACTCAAGAAACATAACCTTGAATATGATACACTAGTGCTCTAAAGATGCACTCTTCACTCAAGATACATAACCTTCAATATGATACACTAGTGCTCTAAAGATGCACTCTTCACTCAAGATACATAACCTTGAATATGATACACTAGTGCTCTAAAGATGCAATCTTCACTCAAGAAACATAACCTTAAATATGATACACTAGTGCTCTAAAGATGCACTCTTCACTCAAGATACATAACCTTGAATACGATACACTAGTGCTCTAAAGATGCACTCTTCACTCAAGATACATAACCTTGAATACGATACACTAGTGCTCTAAAGATGCACTCTTCACTCAAGATACATAACCTTGAATACGATACATTAGTGCTCTAAAGATGCAATCTTCACTCAAGATACATAACCTTGAATATGATACAAGTAGCGCTCTAAAGATGCACTCTTTACTCAAGATACATAACCTTGAATATGATACAAGTAGCGCTCTAAAGATGCTATTTTCACTCTAGAACCATCACCTTGAATATGATACAAGTAGTGCTCTTACCTTGTCTAGCAGATGGTAGCACTTGGCGGTGCCTTCTATCCTCTCCCTCGCCTCCTCCAGCTGCCCAGTGAAGGTCTGTAGCTGCCTCTTTAAGGTCTTGGCCAAATCCTTGTAGCCCGTGGCTTCAGAGAAGTTGCCGCACTGAGACAGCATGCTCGCCTCCTCTAGCAGATCATTGCCTTTCTCTATGTAAGACTGTCAGACAAAGGGGAAAACACGTTGAAATCATACACAAATGGTGGTCATATATCATATTTCTCTATGTAAGACTGTCAGACAAAGGGGAAAACACGTTGAAATCATACACAAATGGTGGTCATATATCATATTTCTCTATGTAAGACTGTCAGACAAAGGGGAAAACACGTTGAAATCATACACAAATGGTGGTCATATATCATATTTCTCTATGTAAGACTGTCAGACAAAGGGGAAAACACGTTGAAAGCATACACAAATTGTGTTCATATATCATATTTCTCTATGTAAGACTGTCAGACAAAGGGGAAAACACGTTCAAATCATACACAAATTGTGTTCATATATCATATTTCTCTATGTAAGACTTTCAGTAAAAGGGAAAACCAATTGAAATCATACACAAACTGTGTTGATATTACATTTTCTGCTGTTGTTTCTTTAGTTAGTGTTACAAAAATGTTAGTGTAGTATTCTATGGAAGCAATAAAAAGCGGACGATATAACGAGCGGACCAGGTATTCTTACAGAACTGATGTAATGAGCGGACCAGGTATTCTTACAGAACTGATGTAATGAGCGGACCAGGTATTCTTCCAGAACTGATGTAATGAGCGGACCAGGTATTCTTCCAGAACTGATGTAATGAGCGGACCAGGTATTCTTACAGCACTGATGTAATGAGCGGACCAGGTATTCTTACAGAACTAATGTAATGAGCGGACCAGGTTTTCTTACAGAAATGATGTAATAAGCGGACCATGTATTCTTACAGAACTGATGTAATGAGCGGACCGTGTATTCTTACAGAACTGATGTAATGAGCGGACCAGGTATTCTTACAGAACTGATGTAATGAGCGGACCATGTATTCTTACAGAACTTATGTAATGAGCGGACCAGGTATTCTTACAGAACTGATGTAATGAGCGGACCAGGTATTCTTACAGAACTGATGTAATGAGCGGACCAGGTATTCTTACAGAACTAATGCTGTGTAAGACAAGTGAACGGTGGGAGAACTATTCGTTCAAACACTGATTCTTACATAAGTGTGGTCCATTACACTGTCCAACAAGGCCTTTACATGACCACTGCCGATGTAATATCATAGAGATATTGACACAGACAGCGCGATACATTGATAATAACGACCTTAAAAAGACAAAAGCACTAAGATGTGACCAAAATGGGAATGACCTACGGTAAATATAAATAGCTGATACCTTTTTAAATACAACACCTGCAAGTACATGGAATAATTTGGTTTCGTAAAGACTGAGATCAGGGTCCATATCTTCGGGATTCAATGTGTTCACATGTAATAAAACGGTTGTAGGGGTTTCGTGGTCAGGGTTAAATTTAAAAATTGGAATTTTAATACTAGATTTGGGACATACTGTACCCCCCCCCCCCCCCTCTCCTCCCGCCCGCTCCCTCGAATACTGCAATTTACTAAACATGTTTATTACGTGTACGTAGCCTAAAACAATTTATTACATACATGTACGTTAGTCCGTCATATAACAGTGTTGTACAATATAACTTATAAGAACGAATGAAAGTGTAGCCTGTAAGTTGACAATTTGTGTGTCGTGTGTTCATGTGCTACATGCTCAAGCAAAATGCTGAAACAGTTCTATAGCTCAGAGCTAAAACACATCTACAACCAACTAGATAAGATATATTTTATAATCATTCGGTGGGGATTCGTGTGCAGTCCCTCGCGGCTGATGTCAAATGTAATCAATCACAGAACAACAGGTAAATCCTTACATAAAGCTGTAAGAGCTTCAGGTTAGTGTAGGCCAAGTCTGGTGACACGGGAGGCAGGGCCGACGTGTCTGATTTCATCAGATCGCCATCTGAATGCCAGCATTTTTTCTCTGCAGACAACAAACCGGTGCTGGCGTCGGTGTAGGATACGTCGGGGTGGTCCACGGTCGTGTAGTACAGGTCCCCGTCGGAGGGTGTTCTGTGCGGTGGAAAAAGCTGTAGTCTGACGTCAGAAAATGGGTCCGTTGATTGACGTCGTGTCTTGAAGCTTGCAACTATAGGACTCCAGCAACAAAGGCTGGACACTTTCTTCACTGGCTCCATTCGTCTCGTGCGGTCATATGGTTCAAGCACAATAAACACAACTCTAGCCTTACAACACAAGAATTAGCTAACTACACCATATCATGCAGGTGATCAATTAATCCATAGGGCGAGTGATGAAATAGCTGGTCTTGATGTAACTTAACTTTGGTAGACTTGTATTTTTTTTTTTTTTTTGTAACTTAGTTGTATGTGATAAAGGGTTAAAAACACGGTTAAAATTGTAGTAGGCTGGTGGTGTGGGCAAGTACACACCAGTAGCGTGTGAGGTTTGACTAGAGCTCATGTTTACACGCTAGTGCTGTGTGCTGGTGTAAACATCAGACCCGTGTAACAACACGGACTGTTGTCTAACTACGTCAGTTGAACACATACAACCACAGAGTTTTTGTACAAGCAGAAAACCGGAAACATCTTTTTACCTCGGTGGTCATTCACGTTTTAGAGAACGAGATGAGCATTGTATTTCCAAATAACCAGGTCATCGGAAAGTGTGACGTTCTAATCTGTTATTAGACTAAACTGATAGAGGAAGTGAGTGGTAGGAGACCGTGGGGAGTGGAAAGCTTTCACAGAGGCCCCATTTTTCCTCAAGGAACGAAAAGGAAAAATGATCATGATAGGGGAACAAGAGATACAAACAACGCCATCTTTACACTACCATCTGTACCAACCCATACACGCATCCGTGTCTAGGTGTCATATCGATACTAAAACATTAATGACGTGACAGTAGGCTTTATAGCCATATCAATACTTTGGATAACTTAATGTAAAGAAAAGTTATAGATCTCACTAAGCTTAGAGAATTATATCACTTTTTCAATAACCTCGGAGTATCAGAGAGGTGTCACGCAGTAAACAATGACACGTGACACTTCTTATGTCCGTCAGGTTATGCACCATAAGCAATATTCTTAAAAGATGGTTTTTGTCAGGTTATGCACCATAAGCAATATTTTTAAAAAAAAATTATTTTCGTCAGGTTATACACCCTTAGCAATATTCTTTAAAAAAATTATTTTCGCTCTCCCTTGAAAATAAAATAATGTGTAAATACGCTTTGAACTTAAGTGTAGGCCTATATGGACCATTTTAGTATTTATGATTGACTAGTTGCACGAGCTTTGTACTGAATCTATGATAATCAAATATTTAAGTAAGGTATATGACGTCATGAGCACCGAGTGTGAAAACTTAACTAATTAGAAAAGCTGCATTTAAGTAACTATGTACTCATGATTAATATAAGGTAAAAAAGTACGGTAACATTACAGCCGTTTTAAAACACGGATAATTACAATATCTAAAGAAAGCAAACTAAGTAAGAGTTAAAATGATGAGCTAGTGGCGTTAAGTGTTGAAATAGGTAACAGGGTGTTAGTCCCCCTACAACTTACGTCACGAGTATACGATCACAGAAAATGTTTGAATGCACTGTATCACGTACCTAGGAGAGACACAACTAGAGCACACAAGACGTCACTGTTTTAGCAGGTCATTAACGGGGATTTAGCCATTAGACGTGTGTATTGACGTAGCCCCCCCTCCCACTGAATCAATACTCATCGAAAGAGTTAACACATGCTATCCCGTCAGACAATACACATGTGTTTACATCAGCTGTACATCTTCTTCACGCAACAGTTGCACGTCATTGTACTGGACATAACCGTAACTTTAAAGCTGAGATAACTTACACTCTTAGTTAACAAGGATTTTTACACATGTACATAAAACATGACTTCTAGCCCAGTTCGCTTAAATAGCATGCAGTTAAACTAATTTCAACAAAGCTTCATTAGTGTTCTATATTATCAAATTTAAAGACGGACATTGGTAGACATACCTCGTCCGTTTGCAGCCATCATAGGAATCCTACAGTGTGTAGACAAAAAGCTGGATACATGTGTATGAACACAGCTGGTCTGTCAGCATACGTGTGTATCAACATAACGTGTGTATCAACATAACGTGTGTATCAACATAACGTGTGTATAAACAGGCGCGTGTCCAGTATAGAACAGGTCAAGCAGCACAGTGAATCAGTGTTAAACCAGTCCGTGCCACACTTCTATAAACAGTAGCAAGGAGGGCCGGCTCCCAATGGCATCCAGAAATCAATAAGAGATCTCGCGTGTCATCTTCCCAGCCTGCTCGTGTTGGCCTACACCGCCCAACTGGACTTTTTTTGGTGATTGTATCGGTTGGTTTAAAACGTTCAATTGACTAACGAACTTTATCACATCACTGAGTTAGGAACACCACAATAAGTGCAGATACCAATCAATAAACCGTCATTAAATCTTAATAGATGTGTGTAATTTCATTAGTAGTCGCTAATTATTTTTTTTAATGTCAAACGTGTGTGAAATATATCCTTTATTTTATTTACTGCGCGGGAAAAGAGTAGCATCAAAAATAAAATTAAAAGAGAAGAAAGTCACCCCTCCCGTTAACCAAAAATGCAAACGCTACTAGAATTCTAGCTTGATGCAAGCGTGTAGGCAAGGAAAAGTTAGCGTAGGCTAACTCAAGCGGGGCAACTGCACTCGGTTTGTAATTTACGCAGTAGCCTCCCTTTACAAGTCCCACAATTAAAATCTTTTTTTGTTGGCCATTAATTAGTAGAATATTTTGAACCAGAAATAATGTATGTCTTAGTTATTTTTCGAAAGTGTTTATATTTTTATATAATTATGTCTAAGACCATACTATGAGCTAGACGCATATCCTGTAATTTACAATTTTAAGGACTGTTTATCCACAAGCCTACAGAATGAAAGTGATTTACAAACTTATTACAAGCTTTTATATTTAAATTGATTCTTCTGTCTGTTGCCAGTCTTGGATGGAAATCTCACCCACTTCTATAGAACCCATTTGTTTCAATATTTTTAGAAGTTACAAAAATTTATGTATTTTTAAATGCATGCTGTATAAACTATTAGTATTGTCGCGCTATCCAACCATCGAGTGTAAGTCAAACCTTCAAGATAAAATGTCAACTCAATGGGAAACCAACCAGTAGGGACACATCGTTGTATTTTTATTGTACAGGTTTCTCGTTTTTATCCCTCCCCACCCCCCACTTTTTTCACACACGCCGGAAGCGGATCTCCCCGGAGTCTGGAGGGTCGAGAGATAATTAGATGCCAGCTTTATTAGAGAACTGACCACTCAGTGTCAGAAGGTCCAGTCTGACAGGCGAGAACACTGCCAGGGATGGGAGAGCGTTGGAGGGGACATGTTCAAATCTAAACAATCGTTGGAGGGGACATCTTCAAATCTAAACAATATTCTAAACAATCGTTGGACGGGACATCTTTAAAACAATTGTTGGAAGGGACATCTTCAAATCTAAACAATCGTTGGACGCGACATCTTCAAATCTAAACAATTGTTGGACGGGACATGTTCAAATCTAAACAATTGTTGGACGGGACGTCTTAAAATCTAAACAATTGTTGGACGGGACATGTTCAAATCTAAACAATTGTTGGAAGCGACATCTTCAAATCTAAACAATTGTTGGACGCCACATCTTCAAATCTAAACAATTGTTGGACGGGACATCTTCAAATCTAAACAATCTTTACACGGGAAACCTTCAAATGTAAACAATCAACGTTCTTACAAAACACCATGAGCATTACTTTCAAATCTTTATCACATGTTCACATGTACAATATGATAGCATATGAAATAATGGTTCAGCCAAACAGAACTAATTTAAAAAATCTTGTCTAACAATAATCACCGTGAGCCCTAATAAAATTGGGCTGGAGGCTCACACGAGCTGAAATGAGTTAGGACGATAATTATCTGCAGGTAATAGCTAGGAAATGTGCTAGATTGAGTCGATCAGGAAATGATGTGTCAGTAATTATGACACAGTGAGTATTAATTGGTAATTGATTTATGCCCATGACGAAGTGCACAGGCATTGCAGTTACCACCGATTATTTATAACTTGTGTAAAATGTAACATCCCCAGTGAAGATTATAAAGGGCATGTTCACCACAAGTTTATCTGGCATGTACTTTAGATGTGTGACCATTAACCACCTACACACCAACTTCAATTAACCATGTACTTTAGATGTGTGACCATTAACCACCTACACACCAACTTCAATTAACCATGTACTTTAGATGTGCGACCACTAACCACCTACACACCAACTTCAATTAACCATGTACTTTAGATGTGCGACCACTAACCACCTACACACCAACTTGAATTAACCATGTACTTTAGATGTGCGACCATCAACCACCTACACACCAACTTCAATTAACCATGTACTTTAGATGTGTGACCATTAACCACCTACACACCAACTTCAATTAACCAGGAGAGGCAGCCCGAACTAATAAGAGATTTCACGCATGACTTCCCTCAATAACTTCTGCCCTGTCTGTCTGCTTCACTCAGACCCTAATATCTAAGGAGGGCATTCAAGCTATTTGTATCGTTGCTACAGTCGAGGAAAATTAGATTATGGGGGAGGGGGGAAGGCGATAAGGATGCGTGAATACATTCGCAATGAGATTCTTTTTCACTTTTAATCAGTAGGTTAACTTAGGTTAACTCTATATAGAATAAATGTAGCCACGATGTTCAGTCCAACTTAAGCAGTGAGTGGAATGGGGGCAAGACAACATGGTTGTAGAACAATATCTAATTAACTACAAAACTGGGTAGGATAGACAGAGGAAAGTTCAGGGGTCAACTCCATGTAACATAAGGTCATAATAAACCTAGACATGGACAAAGTGTTAGCGACCACTAGACACGAATTTTGCAGGAAAGGTGTTTGTGTATCGTCATACTGTGTGCTCGGGTGTACTAGCCCACTGTTTTAGTACCAGATGCATGTGTACAAGAGAACTCACCATAGACGAGTAGTAGAACTTCTCAAACTCCTTCTGTTGATGGCGGACTGCCCTGAGGTTATCTGCTGTGACGGCGTGCCGCTGGAGGATGGAGTCGCCATCTTGTGACAGCCAGTCAATCACCTGTACACACACAAAAAAAACATCATCAAACATGTGATTGGTAGAATTTTGAGATCATGAAATACTTTTTTAAAACCTGAATCTCATGTAAACTACCTATGTGTTGGCTACTACTAGCTTCACTTGGTCAAGGTGTATCTGATACACACAATATATCACGAGAATTCCTTTAATACTGTATGTAGTCCCCTCCCTTGTTCAATATCATGTTCAGATACTGCATGCCCTGGTGACCTGCGGCAAGCGACACGAATACTAGGGACGTGACAGTGAACTTTATCTCATTAGCCAGTAGGGGATAATGCTAAAAATATACGACCCTCCCCGTAAGCACTTGGACTAGATTACTATCCAAACAATGGCATTATCCCCAAGCGTTCCTTGGATTAGAAACACGAGGCAGTTAACAAAATAACTACAAGATTGTGCCAGGCCTTATGATAGGCCAACGGTTCACTACATATTTGACAACCTTTGCTGATGTTAATATAGAAGAAAGAATGCAACGGCAGCAAAAGGGTTGGATAGCATTTTTTAATAATTCAAAATAATGTGTGCAGTGTTATTAAACGTGACTGTTGCATTTTGTATCCCTTCTGTACTAATTAATTGTGTTTTTTGTTGACAATAATTTAGTTCACTAAACAATATGGGGGGAGGGGGGGGGGAGCCAAAACAAAGTTTTTGGTTTTTTTCTTGTCGCCACATGGTAATGACATTTAAATGTAAACATATCAGCCTTTACTAAAAGCCTGTTGCAAATAAATAATTACCTAAAGAAAAATGGGGCTTATAGGACAAAAATAATGTTGGTTTTTAAAATAAGTTTGTCAACATCCAACGTGGACTCAGTTATGTAATGCTATAGAATTATGTAACCCTAGTGACTGGAATGTTTGAGATGCTTCAAGTAAGAGGAAATCATCAATGTAATTGGGACATTAAGCACGCGTACGTTGTGCACACAGGCCCGTGTCTAGGCTAGAACAGCTAAGTCAACACAGATGTGTACATGGGGTTGGCTGGGGACACCTACACATTTAGACACTGGCTAGTTGAAGCGGGTGTTTAGTATTAAAATTACTCACACAAGAATTAACCTTCAAGCAATTTGTCAATTTTTTAAAAGAATCTTAAATTCTTAAGGAAAATTTAAAACCTTTTAATCTCAGAAGTTAGTGCCTATTGTAAGTGTAGTTAGTTTTCAGTAATAATTAAATCGTGCTGGGGAAAAATGACCTACCGACGCGTCGTTTATGTTTAAAGGCATAAGCCCTGAACAGCTAAGCTCTATTCCACTGTCGTTAACAGCACTGTCACAACCATTTGTAGGTGGAAACAGTGGGCAGGTGTTGGTCCCAGACGGACTCGAACCACTGGTAGAAAACATAGAACTTCCGCTAGTCCTACTGTCCTGCGGGCAGGTATTGGTCCCACACGGACTCGAACCATTGTGAGAAAACATAGAACTTCCGCTAGTCCTACTGTCACAGGAGACAGTGCCACTACTAACATAATGAGCTTTCTCCGGCGGTTCACTCGAAGCCTTCCTGGGATTGGAATGTTGCTGGCGGAAACTGAACATTTTGAACCCTAAAGATTTCTCCAGACTTTTGGTCGTCTTAAGCTTGAAAGGCTTCTTGAAAGAAAACGGCCGTTTGAAGTCCGAGGCACCAAACCTGAAGACATGGTTGCTGGTGCCTGGCGACGTGGATGGCGATGTGACATCGCACATCTCCACGTCCGTGTCTTCGGTCAACATTTGTCCATCACAAAACACGACGAGAGAATCAAAGCAATTGACCAACACAAATAGTGGTACCTCCTAGACGTACATGGGAAACTTTAAGTTAAATCCTTCACCATTGTCACTTTCTTTATGTCTCCAATAGAAGAATGCAACACAATAGCTCTTTACAAATCCATAATGCAGTGATAAAAAATCTCACGTCTTAAAACTATGAGAACAAATATAGCAATATTAAAACACAACCTAACATTCTATAAATGCCTGCTATTGATCGTGACGTTTAAACCAATTTCCTCAACCACAGAGGATTAACAGATTAGATTAAACCCTTAATCCGGCTTTCCCACAGCGAGAAATCCCGCCAGCGAGTGACTAAATCTCTCGACCAGTCGATGTGCAAGGTGCAACACGTCCTAAACACAGCTGATTTAACTTGTCGGATAATCGATAGCTAAAAATACAGCTCCACATCTATACACTACCAATAAATGGTTAGCTATGACAAAACTCTATTTTGTGAAGGTATGTAAAAGGCCAGACATGAATACCATCAATGTAGGTCGTCTATACAGTGTAGAGTTAATCACGAGAACACTACCAGTAGATGTACTGTGAAGTAAAATACTAAACGTCCAAAGGAAATCCTACATTATGTAGAGTATACTGCACATATCCACTGTTTACATTGAATACAGGCTGCAAATATACAGTGCGCTACTTGGCCTCTACACTTCAATCACGCAGTGAATAAGGCTAAGAAAGAATATCTATTTATATCCAGGTATCTAAATATAGACGAAACAAAAGAAGAGGTGGATGTCCTAGTGCTTGAATACAAGTGACACACATGTGCACTGACTAATGAGCCGAGTACAATTACACCAAGACGGCTGTACATGCTCGTCTCAAATCAATTACAGAACCACCAGACAGTTTAAATCAGACTTGACCTTCGTCCATAACATTCACAAAGCTAACGCGGTAAAGAGATCAAACCAGCTCTACGTGGTTCGACTATGTCAGCCGTGTTAGTGTACATACTGCACGACAGGTTTATGACTGACACACACAGACGCACGACTGTGTCGGTGGTTATAAAGTTAGTGTACATGTTTGATAGTGCACGACACTTTTATGACTGACACACACACAGACGCACGACTATGTCAGTCGTGTTAGTGTACATGTTTGACAGTGCACGACACGTTTATGACTGACACACACAGACGCACGACTGTGTCGGTGGTTATAAAGTTAGTGTACATGTTTGATAGTGCACGACACGTCAGCCATAATAGTGAGTGACAAGCTCTCGGACCTACTGATTAATGCTGTACGACAAGCTGAGAGTTAACACGGATAATCCATTACCACTTGATAAGCAAGTGGATGAACGAGATTATCTCAAACTGTGATATGGACAGTGCTCTGAGAGTACTATATCAGCCGCACTAACCTAAGCACGTGAAATTATAAAATTATAACAGCCGCATTAACCTAAGCACGTGAATTTATAAAATTATAACAGCCATACTAACCTAAGCACGTGAATTTAAAACAGCCGCACTAACCTAAGCACGTGAATTTATAAAATTATAACAGCCGCACTAACCTAAGCACGTGAATTTATAAAATTATAACAGCCGCACTAACCTAAGCACGTGAATTTATAAAATTATAACAGCCGCACTAACCTAAGCACGTGAACTTATATAAACTACAAAGCAGTGTTCACAAATATCCCATTACTTTCACACTTCTATCATTACCGAACTCTACACAAACATTAGAAATCTATGAATCGAAACAACGACTATCAAGCTAGTATCCGCTGCCAGCTCCTAGCACACAGTAGCGAAGGATTCCACAGAGACTGGTGTCAGGATAAAACTAAGACTTCCCGCGTTCAGATATTGGCACCTAAAGAGACAGTCACATCGGGACGGACGGTGCTGCATTATCACCCGTGAATCAATAAGGGAGGGAAGTGTGGCTGGTGTTTTGTTCTCCCTCGGGACGTAAAGAGTTAATACAATTAGGAGTGATCTCTGGTGGTTAGTTGATGAGTGTGGCACATCTGTCATAACTTTTTATGGTACACCTAACTAGGGTTCAACTATAACACTTAATGGGGGGGGGGTTACGTGTGTACGTTTAAATTTCTTTTTCTGCACTAATGACTACCAGTCTAATTTACGTATCATACGGGAAAAATTTTTAAAAAAAAGACTCCATCATAACTTTGTTGACAATTTTAAATGGTGTATGTGGTCTTTTATATTTAAAAATAAAGAATTGTGTATTCTTTCAATACGGGCTCACTGCTAAAATAGTCTTAGATACCCTAACGTAGTTCGTGTTTGAATGCTAGCAATGTCGTCACATGCCGATAACGTAATCAGGGTATCTGCAAACAGGGGAGACAAACAAATAGCCCAGCCTAACTGCGGGGGATCGCATTCAATGATACATTCAGAAAAATATCACGATCAATATCACATGATTGAGTGGAGCTTTAATTGCCCACAGTTTTAGTCTGCTTAAATACACACAGAGAAAAAATATAGCAGGCTATGGTAGGAACAAATCAACACGACCGCTAAACTCAATTACTGATGTAATAAAAGACTATGGACTTTAAACCTACAAGAAATAAAATAGTTGACTAGAAAATTGGTAGTGTAGGCCTAAATCTGGACACTTGTTAGCTAAAACAAAAGTTCTGTTTCAGGTATCCTCATCTCCATGGGCGCAGCACTATTTGTTTAATTAGCACACACCACGTCATCTGATAACCGTTTACAGCCGGATTATCCGATGTGTACAAGCCAGGAATACAGACACAGTTTTAAACAAGCCTCTCAGCTGTCAGCATTATCAGCCGTAAAAATTCCACAAACTGCATTAGAGAACACCGAAAAAAATGTGGGATGTTCGGATGTACAAATTACCAAATCGTGCAATAATTACGACGGGTAAATTGTATTTGAACAGAGCACAAGCGACCTGAGAATATCCTCGACAGCTGTCCGTCTGTATGTGGCTTGGTGGATCACATCAAGCCCAAGATGTCACGATAACACGGCAACATATGAATAGCTGTACGGTCCGCAGTGAATCTAACCGGCACTAGCGCACAGCATGACGTCGGCGGTACAACAGGTAATCTACTACCTGTCGGAGGTTACTGTTAGGTAACCTCCAACGATAGGTGAGGAAACTTTCTATATACAGCTGATAAGTCGATTTGATAAGTAAACCCAGTGTATTCCTACGGGCGGCATTCGGTGGGGCAGGCGCTCGAAAATTTAGAGAACAAAATAATGCGGCAATTTTTAATAGCAATACTAAAGCTAATACAGATGCCTATCTACATTTATATTACACCACAGAAATACGAACACTGCTGTATAGCTACAGAAATATGAACACTGCTGTATAGCCACAGAAATACGAACACTGCTGTATAGCTACAGAAATATGAACACTGCTGTATAGCCACAGAAATACGAACACTGCTGTATAGCTACAGAAATATGAACACTGCTGTATAGCTACAGAAATATGAACACTGCTGTATAGCCACAGAAATACGAACACTGCTGTATAGCTACAGAAATATGAACACTGCTGTATAGCTACAGAAATATGAATACTGCTGTATAGCTACAGAAATATGAATACTGCTGTATAGCTACAGAAATATGAATACTGCTGTATAGCCACAGAAATATGAATACTGCTGTATAGCCACAGAAATATGAATACTGCTGTATAGCTACAGAAATATGAATACTGCTGTATAGCCACAGAAATACGAACACTGCCGTATAGTCACAGAAATACGAACACTGCCGTATAGATACAGAAATACGAACACTGCCGTATAGTAACAGAAATACGAACACTGCCGTATAGTCACAGAAATACGAACACTGCCGTATAGTCACAGAAATACGAACACTGCCGTATAGTCACAGAAATACGAACACTGCCGTATAGTCACAGAAATACGAACACTGCCGTATAGCCACAGAAATACGAACACTGCTGTATAGCCACAGAAATAACAGTATTGTGACACAACCGAAATAGATACAGAAATACGAACACTGCCGTATAGATACAGAAATACGAACACTGCCGTATAGATACAGAAATATGAATACTGCTGTATAGCCACAGAAATATGAATACTGCTGTATAGCTACAGAAATACGAACACTGCTGTATAGTAACAGAAATACGAACACTGCCGTATAGATACAGAAATATGAACACTGCTGTACAGACACAGAAATACGAACACTGCTGTATAGCCACAGAAATAACAGTATTGTGACACAACCGAAATAAGAACAATATTGTAAAACCACAGAAATATCAAACGGTATTGTAGCACCCTAATATAAATAGCTTCGTAACATTATTAAAGTGTGAAGAGTTTTGTAAAACCAAAATATGAAACAATATCTAAAAATAAATCCTAATTCACCCGCTTTAGAAAAATTATCTAAAAACTAATTTCTATTTTTAGCAATAACCTTTTAGAAGAAAGTTATATCATCAATGTATGTGCACTATCTAACACGTAAAGATACACAGGTACATCGATGAACGCGGGGTGCGGGAGAAACGAAACCATCGCATGTTGCAAACATCTACTCATTAGAACACAATACATGTTAGGTTTTAAATTTCATGGAAACATGTTCGAGGGAAGTATAAAAACAATATTTGTGCAATAAATTAAATGCACGTGCAGCTCTTATAATAAACTCTAACGGTTTAAAAAATAATAATTTGTCTGTAAGGTAAAAGGTTTACGTGAAAAGTGACAGGGGATACAACTCTTCATGAGGGCAATCTAAACACGATCAAAGAGTGATTTAAGATGTGCTATCTTTCATAACCTACAGATGTACATGAAAACGTTTCTTACAGTTGCTGCCTGTACTAAAACAAAAGTGTACACACGCAAAATATACACAGTAAACCAAGTACACACCAACTGTAATTTAGTTGAGTTTGATTTTGTTGTCTTAAAATAGATGTCTGAAAACTTGTTCAAGCCCCCACACGTGTTTATGGCGTCCCATCTAACAAAAAAAAACCCAGTAAAACTGCAGAAAAAGAAGCAATCAAAATGCCATTTGTTGGAGCTTCCCTAGGTGGCATCGTTTGTTTTTTTATCAACGTGATGTTTGTGTTGTTCTACACGGGAGTCATGTCAAGGTTGGACCACATGAGGTCGTGTTAAGGTTTAGTCAGTTAGGCAAGGTCTAGTTAACAGGTTTTGTTAAGGTTTAGTCAGTTAGGCAAAGTCTAGTTAACAGGTTTTGTTAATTAAGGTTTAGTCATCTAGCCAAGATCTAGTTGTAGTTAACAGGTTTTGTTACGGTTTAGTCAGCTAGTCAAGGTCTAGTTGTTGTTAACAGGTTTTGTTAAGGTTTAGTCAGCTAGTCAAGGTCTAGTTGAAATGTTTTGTTAAGGTTTAGTCATCTAGCCAAGATCTAGTTGTAGTTAACAAAATAAAAGCTATTAAAGCGATTTACCTATTAAGGTAGCTAACAGCGATATTAATTTTGTAATAAACATCTGATTATTCGATACTACCAGAAGCCTCATTTATCATACGACACAAAGTTTTTCCTAATTTTACTTTCTAATGTGCATGACGGTATCCCTGCAAATGTGTACAATACAAGAAGTAGATTCTAGCCCGTAGATAAAAACTCAACAAGCCATTGATCCGCACGTAAAGTTCACAAGTTGAAAGTTCAGCGTACCTTAGCTATAACAAAAAGCCGTTTGATAGCTGATTACATCAGAGACCTTACCACGGGGGCCACATCTTGAAGCGGTTGCCAGAAACTTGGGCACACAATACACGCAATGTTTATTGTCAGTGCCGGCTCGTGTTGGTACATTGTGGGACTTATTACTGACAGGCTACACCAGGCGCCACCCAGGGGATGGCTGGCTCGCTCGTAACACATACAACAGACCAGCTCGGCTTTGGTTGTTAACAAATCTATAAAGTTAACGATTTAAAATTGCTGTACAGATACATAACATAGGCTACCCCAGGTAAAATCCTCATGTCTTTCATGTACACATTTCTACGCACGCCAACAAACGGATCACCTATGCAGCAATAAAAGGGCGATTACTCTGAGCTAACTCTTGTCAGTATAAAATCTTTCACGTGGAAGGTTTTTTTTTTAAAGTTTAAATAGCTGAGAAAATTATTTTCACTTGTAATATTTATTTGAACACCTGGAAGTCGTTGCTGCTCAAGTAATCACCAGGCACTTTGATCTTTACCTGGACAAAGTGACAGACGGAAGTCTGACTAGTTGCACCTGAACCGTTTAAAAACCAGTTTTCTACTGCTAAGCTTGGGTGGCGTAGCCAGAAAAGTCAAGCTACACAATATGGCCAGCAAAAAAAAAAAAAAAAAAAAAAAAAAAAAAAAAAAAAAAAAAAAAAAAAAACACAGATTTATTTAACAGTAGCAGAAAACATGGCTTTAGAACTAGATTTTCTAAAACTTATTTCATCGACTAGTAAACTTGTAAACTTATCAAAGGTGAAAAGGCCTTTCATTACAAAAAAGACTTGTTTGACTACAAACCTTAGCATAGGTTTAAAAAAAAACTTGTTTCACTACAAAACTTAGCATAGGTAAAAGGACTTGTTTCACTACAAAACTCGGCATGGATAAAATGACTTGTTTCAGTACAAGTCTTAGCATAGGAGAAAAATCTGTAGATTTATACTGTCGCCCGAGTGTACATTACACTGTTTGGAGTAAATCAGAGTTGTAAGATTACATTTCTAACTATTCCTTCTACCGCCAGATGTTTTGAGGAGTAATAACCCAGCCAGGTAAAGGTAATGGTTACCTTACTTGTATGATGGCTGTCAAACTTCAGACTTAACTCAAGTACTATGACAAAATATTAAGTAGGAAAAAAACGGTAAGAACAGTCTAAATATAGATCTAATATTCGAGTGACTTTCCGGTCTCAATATTTTCTAGCGTAGTAGCCACGTAAAGGGAATTCCCTATTGTGACGTAAGTTATTTACGGCACGTGCATTAGCGCACTATTTAAAGAACAGTAAGAGTTCGTGGGCGTAGGTTCATTGTTTGCTAGGCGGTCAAATGTAGGCCCATATAACGTGAATGTTTTAGCCAATCAGATACGAGAGTATGCGACTGGCGCCTATTTGAATATAGACAAGTGTGAGTAACTCACTGGCACTAAAATAAAGAAACGTGCTCGCTTTCTAGAACTTTAAATTTGGTGAACTGCTTATCTTGAATGATGACACCTATCATGCGAGGCAACACCAACCGGTTAAAAATACCCGTAAAAAATAGAGGTTCATTCTTAGGCCTGAGCCTGTCATAGGAAAAGATAAGCCAGATTTTCACCAGCTTTAGCAAATATTCCGAAGTGTTTCTCTTCAGTCATCTGTTACTTTCCTTTCGCACATTATTTATTTCCATAAAGCAGTGTCACCTGCCATAAAGCGAGTTTACAGAACCAATATTTCTCGAGCTTAAGAACAGATATATTGTTGATAGTGTGTTTTAATAATAGACCAATTGTTATATGAAGAGAAAAAAACAAATTAAAAAAATACTACGGCGCTACAGTCTTAATAATAAATTTATGAACAACAATAATATTTGTCTCTTGTATAATAATCTGGCATCATATTTTTAATAGAACAGAACTTGTCCTCACATTTAGTATAATACTCGATAATAGAAACTGATCTCACATTTACTATGGCACCGAATGATAGAATCATATCCTACACTGAGTATAGAACATACGATAGGCCTATGGTGCATTTAGACGATCAGATGTAAATGTTGATCACAATGGGAGACACAGTACCACAACAAAGAATTCGTATAACGAAATCTCCATCTAGCACTAGTAAAACTTTACAACGTCATTCTGTTAACACACACATTTACGTTTCACCCTCTAGCGGGCGTGTCGACAGTCAATAGCACAGTACTAAGAAACAGATGAACACCAATACAGCAGCAAGTTCACGTGGTGAAGGAAGTCCAACACGTCCTATCGTTTCCCTCGCTAGAAATTCAAACTGCACAGATTCGTCACGTTGCATCATAGTGTGAGCCATACCCGGATGTTTACTACACGAGAGCGGCTACGTCCAACTATTGTATGACTCATTAGCCTCCCCTCACTGCAGCTTAGGACAGATTTGCGGGAAAACTTTTTTTTACGCATTCTCTAGTTAGAATTTTTTTTTCATCTATCCTCTAGTTAGAAATATTTTAAAAATATTTCCTCGCCCCGGAGGTGCTTCATCTTTTTTAAGTGCATTTTAGCTGGCACGGGAAAAAGCGGCTATCTTCACCAATTAAGTGAGAAAATCCCCGTGCTTTTCTGGCATCTCCTGGCTTTTTGTAAGATTGAAACAAACTACGACATAGATATTCATAGCATATGTTACAACATCCAGCACAGCTTAACGTAGAAACCTTGGTTCACTTTGGGAAGTTCCAGGCTAGATATATATTGACTGAGGCCGTCAACATTGTTCTATTAATGTTTCTCGTTCGGATATTCGCACTGAAACTAGTGAAACTTAAAGAATACCGTGCCCCCTCCACCCCCGGGTACTGAACAACTTATGTACATAAACTTGTGTGTACACGACACCACTGACACGCCTACAAGCACCGGCCACCCACCTCAACAGCTGATCTTGTGGACTAGAGCTGATATTCTATTAGCTTTATTTTAAGCCGGTTTTAACTAAACAAATTCTACGGTAGGTGAGGGGGTGAGGTGGCAAGACTCACCTTTAGCCCAGCCTATGGGTGTCATGCAATACGAGAAGATAACGAAATTAGCACTCAAGCTACATAAACTGTACATGCTGCGGTGACTAATACGTGGTACAGAATGTGGTCGTTGAGGGGGGGGGGGGGGGAGTTACAGAGACCACACATTATTTTAACATCAAGTTTACACATTTCATTTCAGGGCATTATTTCATATTTTGTATTGATTTGAAAAATGTGATTACCAAAACGTTTTTGTCAAGTAAATACGAGAACAAGAAGTTAAAAATGTGACCAAGCAAAGGTAACGCTCCACAAATTTATCTTAGACTATCAGTTACGATGTTCCTCAAAAGACGCCCCCCCCCCACACACACACATGCAGCGGCACTGCAACATCAACACGTTATCTTGCCCACCCCTGCACCATCCAGCTGCCAAAATCCTGCTGGTTACAAGCCCCTACTTGAGACCAGAACCAATCACTCGGAGCTGGAGAGTTCTACAAACCGGATCTTAAATCTTAGCCTGGGGCGCCAAATGAAAGCTTTATGTAAATAGCGGCAGCATTCACTTTGTTTAAAGAAATTCTTTAGAGGTGGCCGCACGAACAAATGAACGAATTCAGCCTCCTTCCCCTAGGGCTGTAGCCTTGAACCCCGAGTGAGCGGTTATTGTGTATCTAATCAGATGTCACGGTGCCACGTGACCCTGGAAACTTTTTTTTCCACCTGAACTCGGCAGGAAGTGTGCACTTATTTATAGCGACTTAGCACTGCTCGTCTCCACAAGTGCTGCAAGACTCGACTTAGCACTGCTCGTCTTCACAAGTGCTGCAAGACTCGACTTAGCACTGCAAGACTCGACTTAGCACTGCTCGTCTCCACAAGTGCTGCAAGACTCGACTTAGCACTGCTCTAATCACAAGTGCTGCAAGACTCGACTTAGCACTGCTCGTCCCCACAAGTGCTGCAAGACTCGACTTAGAACTGCTCGTCCCCACAAGTGCTGCAAGACTCGACTTAGCACTGCTCTAATCACAAGTGCTGCAAGACTCGACTTAGCACTGCTCGTCTCCACAAGTGCTGCAAGACTCGACTTAGCACTGCTCTAATCCCAAGTGCTGCAAGACTCGACTTAGCACTGCTCGTCTCCACAAGTGCTGCAAGACTCGACTTAGCACTGCTCGTCTTTACAAGTGCTGCAAGACTCGACTTAGCACTGCTCGTCTCCACAAGTGCTGCAATACTCGACTTAGCACTGCTCGTCTCCACAAGTGCTGCAAGACTCGACTTAGCACTGCTCGTCTACACAAGTGCTGCAAGACTCGACTTAGCACTACTCGTCTACACAAGTGCTGCAAGACTCGACTTAGCACTGCTCGAGTGCACAACTACATTTTACAGGAGATTCCCATGTCTATGTGAACATTTAAAAATTTGAAAGCTAATTTTTTCAAGTTAGACACAGAACATTGCAAAAACTTAAAACATATCTCGTGAAAATATTTTCAATCTTCACTACACTCTAACCTGAAATGTCTATCAAAAATGTACAATTTAGTGTAGGCATATCTAGACATCCCCCCCCCCCCCCCCCCCCAACCCACACTACGCTTTAGGCTCTGTATTCAGATTTGTAACGACTGATTAGCCTAGCCAAAGTAAAAGAAAACTATTTTCCCACAACTCAGGTAAATTATTTCAAGTTCAAGGTAGGAAAAAGCTTACAAGCAGGACAGGTAAGAACCAGGAAGAGGTACTAGCCGACATCTGCACTCATCCTTCAGCGAGCCTTCCAACAAATAAGTCGGATTTTTTATTTTTGTGTTGGTTTTTTTTTTTTGGTGCGAAAATGTACATTTAACAATTTATTTTTAAAAACTTAAATGAAACGTAATAAAAACTTAGTTTTATTATTTAAAAACCCCGGAAGCAGCCATAGTATAATAGGACGTTAGTGTAAATGTTGTTTAGACTAGGAAATTAATTGTGGCATTTCTTTTGTTCCCATTCCGTAATTTGAAACATTTTGTTCAACTTCTTGTCACCTCACTTAACATGAATCACTCAACTGTCAGCTCAACTTCTCGTCCCACTTTTTAAATATCATGTGTACGCCCGTTCGGTAGAGAGGAAGGGGGGGGGTGTATGCAAGTAAATAACGGATGGCGCCAGGTTATCAGCACAATAAATATTGCGGGGGTGGGGGATGCTTTCAGTGTGCACTGGGTGAGAGTGGAGACCCATACAAGATAACTGGACATTTGTTTACTTGTCTGTTAAATATTAGCGGCTTCTGTGTTACGCGGTGAGTTGCAGGTAAAACTGATCAGGATTATTTCATTGGTCTCAAGTAATCAGTGTTTTATCAAGGGTTGAGAGAAGGCGAGGCTAGGTAGTCTACACAACTTAGAGAGGTTGTAGTTGTATAAAACTTGGATGGAAGGCTAATAATGCCCACTGACAAACACACAGAGGAATGTATGTTGAGGCTGTAAATAAAATCATCGCTGTACTACATTTTTTCAACCAGGTCCATACTTTAATAGGCAGCCAACAGATAAAACAGTACAACTAGTTTTCCTATCTTTACTCAGACAAATCATCTTTGTGGGGCTGGTTACTCAATGAGACCCTAGGTTCAATCTGATTTGCTAGGCACACAAGGTTTTTATATAAAGTAACCTCTTTACAATCCTTATAATTTCAATGATTATAACCCTGACATAATCAAAGGTAGACATGGGAGACATAAATGTTTAAATAACTGACATCCAAGATGTGCTGGTTCATGCAATGTTATCATAAGGCCACATCAAAGTTGTTTATTGAAACCAGATATCTGACAAAACATGTTTTCCAATTAACTCTCGTTAATTCCCCAGTGAATTAATTATAAAATCCTCAACCTGCCCAACTTTTAATCTCACTCATAAAAACTAATTATCTTTAGATTCATTATCTCCAGCACGTCATTAGAACGGATCTGGCTGCACCAGCAGCACTTAAAGCCCTGTCCAGAGCAGGTTGTTTCTCAATAAATCTAACAAGGATTTTTTGTTTCACAGACATTTCTGTCCTCAATACATCTAGTGAAATATGCCTTTTGTTTCCAACATAGCAATATATATATATATATACATCTGATCCAGTATTTTATCACCTGGTAAGTTTTATAAAATAAAAACACAATCATATGTCGACTATTAAAATTTTCTAGGGATCAAATACAGAGTTTCACTCAACTCATAAAGGCTGTTAGTAGTCCAGTTTTGATAAGCAAATTTCAGCAATGAGAGACGCTTGATAAGGAATATTAGTTTTAAAAAATCTGGGAGTTAAAAGTAAGTCAACGTAATTTAACACAGTCTGCAGAAATATAATGATTGTGGTGCGGTTTTTAAAACTTAAACATCAACCTGCAATCTTACTTTTACAATGAGTAAATGCTAAATTTTAAAAATAAAACCTTAAAAAACTTTACAACAAACGCGTTCAAGTTAAAAAAAATAAACTAACTTTTTCTTAAGCGATAATTGTGTTCATGAAAATGTATTGAAAATATTTCTTGAGCGTCCAACACCTTTACTATAAAGAAAAGTTTTCCTTAATTTCTTTTTTTATATAGTTTTATGTGTTATTTAAAACTTTAAATAGTATATTTATGTTCAGATTAATCTTGTTAACATAAAGAAAGCTTGAAAGATTTTGGCAAAAAGACTTCAAAGGGGAGTAATTTAAAAAATTAGATTTATGTAGAGTTATTTCCCGTTGTCTTTTTTTTTTACAATATTATTGGGTTTTTTTAAAACGAGGATCTGAAATGTTAGGAAGAAACCCATTACTAAATTATGATAATATAATTTTGCTTTTGTACATTTTTTTCTGTTGGATGAGTATTACGATAGCTACAGTAGTGTCTGTCTGAGGCTAAAATTTCAAACTGTGAGGGCCTTACCTTGTGGCACTCGTCCTCATATTCTCTGAGCTGCAGACAGTTGTGAAGTTTGTTCATGCGAGAGTCAGCCAATCTGGCAAGTCTTGATATGGAATCTTGAAGGTGTTCATGAAGGTCAGAAACTTGCTCCATAGCAAAACTGGCAAAGAGAAAAGGCATACTAGAAAATACAGCATTCTCAAACATCTTATGTACATTTACTCTGGCTAATCAATACACTATCATAATCACTGTATAGTTGTTAATGTCAGGGTTGGGGCTTAGTGTTAATGTCAGGGTTGGGGCTTAGTGTTAATGTCAGGGTTAGTTTAAAGATATATTCATACAGCCCCATCACAAAAGGTTGGCATGCTCCAGGGTTCGGACCCCAGACAGATGAGGCTCATTAGCTGGTGACAACAACCTATTTGGGATATGACTCCAAAATGAAACAACTGCTGCTATTCAGATTGTTTTTGGGTGGATAAAAGCTATGGAAACAAACCCAGAAAGAAAAGCAAACTTAAGTCAGAGTCAACATACCATAAGGTATAAAACAAGTTGTCATGTAAACCTTAGTTGTGTCTGAGGCAATCCCCTCCATATTACAATAAAGAATGCAGAAGGTGAGAACAGTTCTTATCTACCTATAATCCTCAGAGTGTGAGAAGGACTCCTCCTCTCGCCTGAGTGCGCTGATGATGGCTGGACCATCACTCTGTAGTGCCAGCAGGGTCTCATCCTCAAAGGCCATCTTGACGGCCAGCTCATGAGCCTGTATCATCTCCGCTGACTCGCTGACACTCTGGGGCATCTTCTCACTGGATGACATCAGCTGCATGGCATCAACCAGCCGACACGCAACCAGTCGACAGTTTAGCATGAATGGTTCAAGTTTCTGAAAAAGGTTTATTTCAATTCCAAGGTTTAAGTATTTTAAAGAAAGAAATTATCAAATATTAAATTGATCACAACATATAAAAGGGGGTTAGAATATTTCTAAAGATTTTTAATAGACTGTTGGTTTTATCAACAGACCACACAAGGTGGTTATAAATATGATACTTATAAGACTAAAAACTTAGTGAAACTAAATTAGAATAAAACAAGGTTACAACAATGTGTGTTCATGCTCTGCTTACCTTCCTGAAACGCACCCAGGATTCATGATGGTAGGGATATGTGCCTTCTAGCACTGTTGGAATCTGATCAAGACTGACATACTGTTGGAGGTGGTCAAATGTTAGGTCCACTTTTAACTGAAATTAATGGGGGAGGGGAGAGAATCTCAATGAATGAATACAAATCAAATTTGATGTTAAATTTATTCAATCAATGTACATACATTAACACCAAACTTAGAAGTTGAAAATTAACCTTTTTAAAAAGGTAAGACCAGTAACCTTTTGATATCTCATTTAAATGTTGAAAGTACTTACATTTAAGTTAGCTTTGACATCATATACAGGAGACTTGATGACATAGGACTGTGTTGTTTTGTCAGCAAACAAATGTACAATGGCTACAGAGTCAGGGAGATTGTCCTGGGTAATACAATTTAATTGTAGTTTTTGTCAGAACTTTACAACGCTTAAAGCAATAGTGAATTGAGAAGTCCACCAACCCTTAAAGCAATTGTGAATTGAATAGTACATTGTGAATATAATATAAAAATATTTCAATTTTTAGCTTGCAAATGATTATAGTAATCAAGTAGAAGTTAAATGATAAGAAAATGACAAAAGTGTTGTCCCAGACTAGTGGCCTACCTTTAAGAGATATAAAGATTCTAAAAGAATGTTGACTGTAGAAGTTGTGGCACCTCGGATGTCAGCAACTATGGCTAGACCCTGACCAGGAGGTCTTTTTCTGAAATAATGAGCTGACATTACAATAGGCTTTACTATAAATGACATCAAAACTAGGTAGTGGAAGGAAAATTCAGACATTTGTTGCTATTTGTATTGAGATGGGGATGGGTATTTCAAGAAATGTGAAAATGCATTATTTTTTTGTCTTTTAAGAACAAAAGTAATGAAAGTTAGATTTTTGCTTCAGGGGTGTATCAATTTTGTGAAATCATTTTAAAGGTGTTGTATGGCTCGTTGTGATGACGTGTGACAAAGGGCAGGGTGGGGTGTAAGTCGGTTGAGTGTAAAATGTGTCCAAATAGCATGATGTCATTTATGGATGACCACTTATAAGCCACTTACAATAAAAAAACTAGTGTCAAGAGTCAGTACTCACCTAGGCACAGTGCAATAATACATGAGAAGTCTAGCTAATTCTGTGCTGTTTACACGTCTGTCATACCACAGGCTGCTGCACGTAAATATGTACACTAAATCTCGCCCTTCTTCGTCTCTACACCCTAAAAATGAAACAATAACAGGTTGAGGCAAGCTCCTAATGCAAACAAAACAAACACATACAAACAAAACAAACACAAGCAAACAATTTTTTTTAATGTTTACTTTCTGAGGTCATTAAGATAATTTTTTAAAATACACACAAACATTATCTACACTTCAATGAAGAATTTTGTTAAATTAAAACTTATGAGTAAACATCAATTAAATGCAAAGAAAACAAATTCTAGGTAATTGGATGGGCATTTAAATTACTGTTATTTCAGTGTGCCAAATTAATATAAATACAGCTTGCACAACATGTGCTGGTTATAGAGGCCTAACCTTTACTAACCTGGTAAAGTTTCCTTACCTGGTAAAATGGCAACTCCAGAACAAAGTAGATCATTATCCACCTGAGAGATGGACAGTGGTACAGCCAGTTGCCTCCTGGCTAGTTGACTGCTGCTGTGTTCCTCTACTGCTGAGGGATCTGTAACAAACATGAACTCCATCAGACAAGGGAAACAACTGGAAATCAACTTCTTCAACACTACTTTTGTCTGTAACAACAGCGAAAGCTTTGTCATCTGTGAGGATTTACCATTAGTTACACCCAATAAAAGATTTATCTAAACTGTAAAAAACCACAGCAGAAAGGCATTCTTTTACACAACCACCAAACAACACATCACTAGATACAAAACAACAGCAACAGACAGTCCATAGATGAAAATATAACTGACTTGATTAGATCATCAAGGTTAGAAAGTTGGTTCAAATAAGTGCAAGGGTTGTAGGTCAGATATGTTTAACCAACTAGACCCATCCATTCACCCACTGTAAACACTTGAAAGCCCCAACAAACACAGCTTTCATTCAAAAAATGGTTACTCATACCAACAGGGCTCTATTACAGAAACTCTGCCTCACCAAATAAATACTGGACATAGAAGGAAACAGAAATTTATAAAAGCCCGTCAACAGATGACATAGTACAACAAACACAGGTAAAAAAAAAGAGGAAATAAACATAGAGGATTAACTCCCCTACTGCAACACATGTAATCTCTGTACACTCAATCCTCACAACAGTAGGAGATTGTCATGTTTGCTCAGTCAGTGTTAACCAATGTTTGTGTACAAAAGTTGGTCACATCAAAGACTTAAAGGTAAGAACAGGTGCAATTTTACCTGCATTCATCTTCTAGCTTTTGTTTTAAAAAGAGAAACAAGTCACATTACAAAAAGATACAGATGAAATATAGGTTTTCTATTATTTAAGCAGATATTGAAAAAAATCCTCATAGAGCCAAAAAAATGTTTTTCTTTATTACAGATGTAACAGGAGAATGATCTATCCAAAGCCCAAGTGGTTTAAGTGAAATCAATGCCACCAGTAAAGCCTATAGTGAGGTGGGTTTGTGCCAGCTGGTAGCAACTTTCACATCCAAGACAAGCTGGATCACTTGAGCCTGTCTGTGGGAGAACTCTCCTGTAGACAAGCACACCAATAGGATACATGGCCTGGGGCTACTGGCATGGTGTGGTACAACTACTAGCTGTTACTGATAGGTTATAGAGTTCAATTACTCTAATACAGAAGATTCACCCCCCACCCCCTTTTTTTCTCTCTTCATAATCATCTACCTAAAATGACACATTACAGCAGATTCATGACACACCTACCCCATCAAGAAATATTCTTAATAAAGGATAAATACATCATATTTTTTAACCTACCCCCATCCAGAGTTTCTTCTAGAATATAAATAGAAAATATATACTTTTACCAGTGTCCGCCCCCCCCCCCTCTCCCACTCCCCTCTCAGGAGAAAAAAGTCTGGAAGAAACACTGCCCCCCTCCTCTAAGCATACTGTTAAAAAGCCAGCCCCCCCCCCCCCCCCTCTCACACACTCCTTCATCATTAATTTGACATTATTTATGAACGCCAACTTAAAGTGCTAGCCTTTGAATGATTAAACTAGCTTTGATGTATAAAAGAAATGCGGGAAAGTACTAAAAAATAAATCCTCAATGACAACAGGTTTCACCCAAGCAAATCACAGAGAGCAAACATTAATTTCTCCAGGCAAACATTTTGAGCGACATTGGACCTGACTTACGTCCAGTAATTAAAAACGTGAAGAACCACTGTCGGGAGGCTCCAGCTGAAAGGGTTTTCAAAGTGGGTCAAGTCGAACAATGAGATTCCCCTCACCCTCGAAATGTGACAATTGATTTTTTGAAGACACGGGAAGCGAGAAGTGTCCGAGGTTTATGACACGGGATCAGAGAGTATCACAGCTCACAACCTGGTGGCCCAGTTTGTCCTACAAATTTATGACCTTAGACTTTAGACACACAGCTTTATTCTTATGATAGTCCGGCACAAGTAAAATGTTCATCTTTTTTTTTTTAAACAGTTAACTAGTGTTTTATTTGGAACGTTATCTTTAAACTGTGGGAAGTGATACTTGTTTGTATACTCGTCTTTGTCTCGTAGATATTATCAAATAGCATTTACTGCCGTAATCATCCTGATGTTTAAAGCCATTTGAAATTTGGGAGTTATGTGTTTAGGACTTGTGCATAATTTACAGTGAGTTGTGTGGTTTACGTCAGCAATCCTTTACTTGTCAAATTAACGAAGCTAGGAATTATATCATACAGTATCAACGACCGTACAATGAAAGCTATCGTAGCAATCACCCATTACAACGATCTAATACGTGGTCCCCCGTGCAACAAGGAGTGCCCAACTTCCACATGCTCGGCGATTTTAGTGCAAATAACACCACATTTATTTTAACCAACTACTTAATGGTGTTTTTTTTTTTACGCTGCTCATTCAGCCATATCGTATCCAATGGGATGCCTTTGTTTCTTCATCATGATACACTCAAATCCACACACAGAGACACCTATATCTAGCGAGCCATAGGGCTAAGTATTACATACGATCTATACCAAGGACATAGAATGTGCAAAACCAAGAATTAACCTAAAACATTAATATATCAGTTTCTCATATCTTTAGTATTAATATTTAGCTGAGCTAATGATATCTACACAAAAAGAAAACATTAAAGATATTAGCATAGGATACTTGACATAGCATTGACAGTAAAATACTCAATGACTTGAAAAAACGCAAAACTGAAAGTATATACCGATATGTTTCTTTTAGTGATATATAAAAAACGGCTCATCGTTAATTGAGTAGTTCCTTCCTTTTTTAAAAAAATACAACCAGTGACAGTTAACAATAAAATATATTTTATCCTAGAATAATTATAGTCATGTGACCCGAGGTGATTGTAAACATCCCACGCCCGTTTTACTCAACGCAAATAGTGCGAAGGAAGGGAGGCGACTGGCTTCACACATGACTAAGACTGAGTTAAAGGAAAACAAGGGCAGCGGGGAAAGATTTTCATAGACCCTCCAGTGAAAACAATGGCCATAATATGAGGGGGGGGGGGTCCCTCTCGGCCACCCCACGTTGGTGACTGGGTAAACATTGGGAATATTCTGAGTCACTCATTCTACACGGGGGCAGACCTTGAAGATAACGACGGGAGGTGGTCATTGAGGTGAACAAAGGGAGGAGGGGAGGGGTCGATGACATCCGATCCATCAAACGCAGACAAAACATGGCCGTTATGCCGGGGATATGACGGGTGTAACACTATTTCAGATCGGCATGATTGAGCTCAACAAATTGGGGACCAGATCAAAAGAGTTAGCCTTAAAATTTTATTGGATAACCTGCGCAATAACGAGACCTTGTTTAATTGGTCTTGTGAATAAATAAAATATCAGTGTGCTACGTACTGCCTATAATATACACTGATACTGAGTCCGATAACGCCACTAAATATATAACTGGAAACAACTTGCGAAGATGGAGCGGGGGACCAGAGCCAGTAACTCACCACAATTTATTGCATCGCTAATTAACAAACGAGCTCACTAATTAATTCGTTAATCTAATAATTTAAACTAATGGAAATGTAATTAACGGTACGACGAAACAAAATTAGTTCTACAACCGCCACAAATAAGGCACTCAGTTAAATTTTAGGCATGGAACAGAGTGGTCGGGAAGTAAAGCGCTAGACTGCTAACCCAAAAGTCTCGTGATCCGATCCCGGGCTCAACCATCCAGATCGGATCAATACCTAACCCCATGTTCGGGAAAGTAAAGGAGGTTGACTACACTATCCTATCCCTTCATATGCCGAGGTCAAATAGGTTATTTCTATTTCACCTGCTCTGTTGAGCGTTAGGTCTGTAAGGGTATACTTTTACTCAGTTTCTATACTCTTTTCAACAATGTGAGAGATTTTAAGTTTAAAAAATCGTAGGATCAAAAATATTAATTAGAAAAATATGAATTAGAAGGCTTAATATTAAGGATGAAGTATAGCACTGACCTTTGCTCTCATCACTCGAGTCCTGAGAACTGGGCGGTTGATGGTGAGGTAATCCA